>NW_026095817.1:0-129271 GCF_023614345.1 Adelges cooleyi
ATGCAAAATAGAAATTAAATAGAGAACTTTAAAAACATTTGTGTAAGTGTATATTGTATTATCCAAAGTTAAACTTTGAGACAAAACTAAATAATTTTACCGTTTTTGAATGCCTGTATTATGTAGTAGCGAAAAAAACTAAATTTTAGGAGTTCATATGTATATAAAATATGACATCTTTAAACTTTTTAGTTGTGGTATTATTGGCACAAAATTGCATATTTGCAAAAATATGTAAATTAGTTACACAAAGTTTACTTGTTGTAAAATCCATTCTAACATACCGATGTCTTTAGTGAGGTGTGTAAATTTATTTTTTTAAATTTTCAAGAAAATATGTCAGAAACTGGAAATGGTTCGAATCTCTGGGTTTTAATTTTGTATATAAAATGTGTAATAATATATCAGATATCTATTGGCATGCATTAGTAACTAGTGCTATACGGTTTCATTGTTAAAATTGTAAGACGCCGCTAAAAAGATCTTCTGGGTAATTATTTCTTATTCCAGCTTGTCGTAGCAGCATAGTCTTCAGTCGATTTTATATCCCTATTTTAACTGTCTTAAAAGCCGGGGTTATGTTTTGTTCTAAGGACTAGAAGTCCTACAGCGTTGTTCCGTTTAGACTAGAAGAGGATTGCTTGGTTCTCTCTAACCGCAATACCGGATGGGTTGCCAACATTTGCCCTAAGAAAATTTCCGGTTCGATTGTCGGTTCTCCCCCTTAAAGCAATAATTATTACTATTTTTAGTTTTCGGTTTAATAATGAAATTTTTTTTATTTGTTTCTGTAGACACGATAACTTTTTTTCCTATGGGCCGGATTTCTTCGTGTAGTAACTCTTTAAAACAGAAATCATACGTGAAAGGTACTGTATTGGGCTGAAAATTACAAAAATTAAACTCTTCCTCTTCAAAATCGAGAAAATTTGTTAAAAGTTTACATATTTTTCAATTTAAAATTACGATGCTGTACCGTTGATTTAAAATTAGTCGAATAAATTCCAAAAGTGTACCGAATATTTTTTAACCATAGTAATACCGATAAACATTAATAAACCAATATAAATAAAGATATAATAAATAATTATCTTAAACTTTTTCTCCTAGAAGGGTTAGAAATGTTTTCATTATTTTATTTTTTCAAACGGAGTTTTAGGCATTTAGGTCGATAAATTTAGACCATAGGTAGACCTAGAATGGGACAACCCATACAAACTATTTTAACCCTTTCTCTAAAAGGAAAGGAGACCTTTTCTTTTATTTTACTTATTTAGGGGTACTTTCAGGGCTTAAGGTCTGAAAATTAGATTGGAGGTAGGTATCTTGAGTGGAGCTGTAACATAATATTCGACTCTCTCAATAGTCTGTAGTCAACCTCTTTTTTTTTTAAGGAAAAACCTAAAAAAGTCAACAGGTATCTACAAAATTATTTTGATTTATTGCTAATAATTAACAATTACTTCGATTTATGGGGAAAAAACTACAATTTTTTACAGACATACGACCAGCCCTAATTGCATCCACCCTAATTACTTAAAAAAAATGTTGTATGTAAGCAATGCGGTTAAAATATATTTATTTGTTTTATTTAAAGATACTACGACTATAAGTTTTTATGAAACTTAAATTTCACTTACAGAGATGCGTGTGAAGGGAGAATTGTTTTCTTAGGTGTTATTCAAGCGTTTAAATTTTTTTGTACGGGCAAAAAATACTTAAGCACATACTGTTGTTGTGCTGTTGTCGATTCGTTATGATATTAAGACAAGCAATTTCGATTAAAATATATACCTACATGTATTTGTTCGAATATTAAACGTTTTTCGAAAAAAAATAAATTTTACCGACTTTAAGTAGAGGTGACCAAGGTATTGTGTTTAATGTAAATCTATTACTTGTAAAATTGGTTTTATATGTATTCTAATTTTTCAGGGACAAAAAATATCGTGGAAACTTGAAAACAACAACTAAAAGTTTTAACATAAAGTTGTTATTCAGTGAAATATTTTTTACCTATATATGAAACATTAGTGCAAATAAGAATAGGTTACAACGACAATAACAGCAGAAAACACAAAAACAACTTGGTTTTAACAGCAAATGAATAGATTTTCAATGAACCCTACGCGTCGATAAAATTATCTGTTTATATTTTATATTGCCAATTAAGAACAATTTTTCAAAAATACCAGGTTAAAAAATTTACGGGTTTGATTATAAAAACCAAAAACAAAAAAATTATAGCTCAAGGCGCATCGTAAAAAAAAACCAAATGTTACAAACATAATAATATGTTATTTAAAAAATGAAACAGTACCTATTTGACACATTTTTTTCTTTTAGCCCCATAAAAAAATTATAATGTAGCTGCTAAAAAGTAATTAGTATATCCTATTAAAATAATAACGGCCTTTGTCATGTTTGAGTAGTTATATTTTTATAATTATTAACAACATTGAGCATTCTTCAATTAAACTACTTTTTGTTTACTGATATTATTTTCAATAAATGGCCAAAAAAAAAATAATTATGTACACTACCGCTCTTGATTGGGGAGCTTTTATAGTGGGCCAAAATGTTTGTTTTTGAGGCTGGTGTATATTTTATAATAATTATTATGTCGGCTCTATGGGACTGATGCAATGACTGGAGTTATATTATACTTGGTAGAATTCGGGAAAGAATTCAAACGCCTTTTTACCATATTTATATGTATGTACATAATATCGAGTGCTTTTATACTGAAGACTACAAAAATATTGACACATTTCCTAGCGTAGGTATGAAACTTAGTTAAGCTGTTTATTGAACACATTTTAAAGCGGTTAACGTCGTGTAGGTAAATTGTTCAAACGACTCATAATCAGTTTTGAAGACTATAACTGTGAAATAATTGCGTTCAAAACCCTGTTTGAAAACTCGAAAGCCTAAAACATAGATTAGATCAATCATCAAAGGCGATATTTTCCATACAAATCCATACAAATTTTGTGGAAATCACGAATTACTTTCGCGTGGACACTATGAAACAATTTCATCAACAAATTAAGGTGTTTTTCGTGGTTTGATTAGCCTATGTTCAGATTTAGACCCAAGCTTACAGGAACATTTTTAGAAGACATAATTTTAAAAGGTACTTCTAAAACCATACAAATGCGTTCGTTTGTATAAGACCTTGAAGTTTTATTATGTTAAACATGTTCGATATAGACACAAATGTGTTGTGTACCTTTAAGCAGAATTAAAATAAATGAGAAAATTTAAAATACATTTATTTTAATTACGTATATAATATACAAAATTATTATTTATATAATAATAAAAAAACTTTAAATTATTATGAAAACATTAGTTATTATTATTATTATTTTATTTATATTTTAAAACCTTTTGAAAATCTTACATAGCTTTATCGTTACTTTTCTAAATAAGTGTATATCCTTTTTCTTAAACGGAAACGAAATGAAACCACGTTTTAAAATGTGTTATTTATTGAAATTAGAAGAAAACGTATTTTGATGTGTTGTTTTTTATGCTTGTTCAAACAGTTACAGCCATACACCAATGTACTAAATAAGAAACTATTCGAAAAAAAAAAATACTCTTTTGAATCGACCTAGTTATATTATTTGAAGTCTCCAACGTTAAAACGATTTTGATTATTATGATATTTTGGGTCCATTAGTTTTTTACTTAAGAAATTCAAATTGTAGGACATTTAGTTTTATAAATGTATAGAAAAAAAATATATTTTAAGACTTCCAGAATACATTCCATCTCTCATGGAATATATTTTATACGATAATATAAATGTTTGGATTATAAGATGGATTATACAAATGTTATGATATAACTACAAAATAAAGCTAACCATTTGACAGCAGGTTCAATCTTTAAGTTGTATTTCCTCAAAACTTTATTTTTTGAGTGTGGCAGTCTTGTTTCAAGACATGATCTGACCGCGCGGCAATGAGCCAGGCCAAGTTCCAGCAATCCCGTTACAATTCATCCAGTTTTTCTAACCCACATATCTCTGTTTCCTCTTAAGATAAGATTTTGAAATTTGAAACACAAATTAAGCTCGAGTAGCTTAGGATTCTGTAAAAAATGGAGCTCTTAATATTAAGCCTTTTAAAAAGGGGAAAGTTTTCATTTTTGTTACTGACCACAAAAACTTCCCGTACAGGTAGAAACGTGAAATTTGGCACCAAGGCAGGTCTTTAATTGTAACTTAAGGGAAAAATCTGAACGTTGCAATTATCTCAAAATTAACGCCGATTTAGGGAGTGCAATTCTAAATGCATGAAGTGACGCAACTGAATATTACTTGATTAAATTAGCACGGTAAAGATTTAAGTTAAAAAATAAACGTAAATATATGTATATATATATATTTTTTTTATTTATTTAAGTATTTTTCTTCGACAAAGGCATAAACAACTTCGGGGGCAAAGTCAGCTAGGAGTCGTTTGGTTTGTATTTTTCTATGTGCACTAATATTGAGTGTAAAAAGCCAGCACAGTGGGTTCGGGGCACGCGTTTTTATTTTTTGAACAACTGTTATATGAATTTAAGGTAAATAGACGCAAAACAAATATTACTAACCGTGTGTGGTTTATACACTTTCCCTTCTTACGTATTACACCAGCGCATTTCATACAACGACAATTCAAAGTACAAAATAAAACCCAATACATTATCATTGTAAATATCTTGCAAATTCTTATGTGTACCTAGCAGCGAATGCACATTGTGTGTGCAACAAATAGGTTATGAATTCTGTTACTCACTAAGTCACAAAGTCTGTTACTCACAAATAAAACCATATAAGACATTGTGTGTACAATCAAACGACAAAGGTTTATTAAATTCTGTCACTCACAGTGTTTATTGTAAGTCAATAAAACCATATAAGACACGACAAATGTACTTATTTTACTGTTAATTCGTTATTTTTACTTCAACCACAACAGTCGTTCTATTCTACACGTACTTCGTTGAATTTAAACTTAAAAAACTATTATGCATTTTAAGAGTGCTGTTATTCTTTGTGCCGTGAATTTCATTTCATCAGTTTGGGTAAGATACTTATTTCTCTAAAATAATTGTAGATATATTTATACTTATACAAGCTAACTTTTATAATATATCTCTGTCACATAAGCGTTAAACCCTCATGACCTTAAGTTTTCAAAAGGTAACGGTATCTGTGTGATTGACATTTTAATTTAACAAATATTTGCAAAAAATCTTGACTGGTCAATAACCAATTTTAAACAATGACGGGAGCTCAGTTTGCCGGGCGAGCAACAATCCGGTGAAAAGAAACCGCCATGCCCCTCTCCGGCGACGGATTGACGGCCCGTTACGGATAGCGAATTCCCGTTAAGCTACATGATGATGATTGTGTATGATACATTTTTTTTCAAAAAATATAACAAGAAAAATTTAACAAATTTCGCAGAAAATTCTTATGTAAAAGTCTTACAGCAACACCCAATATTACGTGTTAAGCTCTAAGTCATTACACTTTATTTCAGAGCACTGGACTAAATAAGGACCAAATAGAAATATGTATTCGTATGAGTGACCCTAGTAATCCTGGTATATTACACTATATTAGGATTATTAAAGACCTGATGAAATCCGGTTTTGGAATTGAAAAACCTGAAGAAATTTTTCAACACGACCCAAGTAACATATTATTTAAATACCTGTTTCATTAATTTAATCTATAGATAATTAATGTTGCGTTATTGCTTTAATAGGTTTAGGCTTGACTAATTATATACTATTAAACTAATAGATATTATTTATAATTTGTATTAGTTTTAACAACATACTTAACCGATTAAGTTCTTATTACTAACATTATAATGAATTGTAGTGTACTTTTTTTAAAATATTTTTTAAACCATTAATTTGGTTGAAAATTAATGATGAAAGAAAGTGGAAAAGATAGGGTTACTTTTTAAAAAAATATTTAGTTAAGTTAGAAATTTACCATACATAGTACTCGATTGAGTACCTACTTAATGGGTCTTAATAATTACATTTGTTAAGCATAAATCATTGAATTTAATGTATATATAAATCTCAAACTTGTCAAGCTTTGTTGACACCTATTGTATTTGTTATTAATAACTAATTGCATACTATTTATTTTTTATAGGGGACTACTATTGTCACACTTTTAAGAGAGCATTTTTGGCGTTAGCGTATTCAGATAATAAAACATCTGACAGCTTCGGGGTATTTTATTTAAAATAAAAAGTTTTATAATACTAAATTAACCTAAAACGTATCAACTATTAATAAATATCAAAATATTGTAAAAAAATAATTGCAAAATATTCGTGTATGTATAAAATTGTACTTAGGTTCCAATGTTGACGACTTTTGAAATAGAGTATTACATCAATAAGTTTCATGAACACCTCCAACTTAATGGGCAATATTCATTTCTTAGTAAAGAACAACTACTAGACTTATTTGGAAAGTTACACCTAACAGAAGATGAAAAGGCAAAGGCCGAAAGTTTAGCTAACAGAGAAGGAGGTTATACTAAATTTAGGTCGAGTAAGTGGTCTACTTCAAGTTTACAGTCTTCATTTTTTTATTTTAGATAAAATCCAATCAGCGATACTCTTGTCAATCATGTTAGAAATTCTACCAGAAGTAAGTAAATAACTGCGCAAGGAAAAAATAGTATCTCTTGAGACATTAAATAGAGACCATACATGAATTGGAATACCCGAATAGATCTTTTAGAATAAGGATTTTCAAAAAGATTGTATTATATGTAATTTTTGAAAATTGGCCAAAAACATTTTTCTGGATAATAAAATGAATGCAAAAATGTTGTTTCAAAAGCAACATTTATAGAATCATTATAAAATAGTATTTAATAAATCGTTAATAGCTAATCAAATACTTAAAATTTTAAATGAGTTGACATTTGTGTATGGCTAGCTTAAATTATAGGGCAATGGTCTAAACGAAGCACAAATTAAGGAGTTCATTCAATTGTATAGTTATCAAGATACTGTTACCCGTTGCATCGAACCTTTGAAAATTCAAAACATCTTGAACACGATTCATATGGCTATTGAGCCGCTTGAAGAGTCAATGCTATTTAAATCTAACCGTAAGACAAAAATATAAATATATTCACATTAAACAGGTACATTCTAATTGTGTATATAATATATAATTAAAACTTAAACAGGACCCTTTGCTAAAGTGTTAATGGAGTTGGTTATCATTACGGCAGAACGTTTTAGGACAGATAACAAAAAAGTAATATATAACTAACTTTTTATCAATTAAAAATTCCTTTGCTGTCATGCATTACTCTCCTATAATTTATTAATTCATTACGCTGTATTTAATCTTTCTTTGGCAATTTTCAGGATGAGATAGTGTTAAGTACAAAAGAGATCAGATCATTGTTATATGAATTCACAGAACGTGACAGGAACCGAGACGGTGTACTATTTGGTAACGAAGCAAGCAAGTTTGTGAGAGAATTTATCGCTAAAAATCCACAAATTCCCACATTACATTTTAATTGTAATTTCACAAGTTTGTACATTAACAAGTTAATTATGATTGTTGGGCCTCACTTAAACATTTGTTACTTTTGCTTTTTAGATAATGAAATACACGTTGCGAAGTTCTTATTGTTCCAGATACACGCAAAAAAGTTAAATATTTCTAAAAATAAATGTTTGAAAGATTGAAATGTTTGATTTTTTTAAATTAAGTATAATTTATAAAATATTTTCAATTTGTCTATTTATTATAATATTTAAAGCATTGCAATTTAATTTATAATATACAAAAATTAAATTATTATTATTATTTTTATTTTTTTGTCACGGAATATATTGTTAAAATTGGTAATATAATGATTGAACGATTCAATACCTAAATGTAATTATTTTTAATGGAATTAATAGATTTTTTAATAATTGTTTCATTTACTTCAATAAGATAAAATTGAGCAAATAAAATTGGATTTAAACAAAATTTTAAATAAAATATCATTTGTCGATTTTTACATAGAAAAGTAGCTGATAAACTCAAATATATATATAGAATTGAAATCTAACAATCCTGAGTTGGCATAATTACGTCATGTTTTTAGGCCTAAATTGTACAACAAACAGACCACTTCAATCCCTTCAAGATTTTAAAATATGATTTTCTATGGAAGTATTATTTATTGAATTCTCGCCTAAGCGTTAACTCGAAAACACAATTTTTTTTACTTCAGGAAAACGCTTGGGTGATTCGATACGCGTTTCCATTTCCACTGTTTACATAAATGAAAATATACGAATCATTTTGTACACGTTCTAAAGACGACAACAAATTCGAGGTCTTTAGAAATTCATAGCCAACCCGACTTATTGACGATTTTGTGAATCATTTTTTATTTTTTTATATCAACGTCATTGTAATTTTTCCACCTTCGGTAAGAGTATTTTAGGAAGGGGTGATTTTGGAATTTCTTATAGCAATCTGTATAACATAGATATGCATATAGTTTAGACATACATTAAGATTTGCATGATTTTTTTTGTGTAAAATAGAATTTTATTGAACTTTGAAGTTTATTATATCAACAAGATGTCCCAACCCGGCGTTGTCGTTGTATATATGTACAAATTATAAACTAAATTAAGAATTAAAAAAATAATATCTTAGCTTAAAAAGCGAATCGAAGCAAAAATCAAAACCACTATACAAATTACAATTATTTATGATGTGGCACTCCAAACTAGATAATACATAGTTTTGATTGGAAAATGAAGGACAAACGTTTGATTATTTCTCGTATTGAAAACAGGAAATTTAAATTAATTTTTTTCTAGGAACTCAGGGCAATCAATGTTGCCTTTCATTAGTTTCGTGATAAATGTCACGTCAAAATACAGACGTCGTTGCTGCAAGGTTACTAAGCCGCAAAGCTTCAGGACTACCTCGGAAGACTGACCTGTCATTCCTAACTTATAGGCTACCGTTCTAGAGAATCGTTTGTGTACTCGCTCTAATTTTTTTTAATTTGGCCAATATGTATAGGAATCCATATAATACAACCATATTCCAGTATAGACCTAACAAGAGTGGTATGTAGCGTCACTAGCCATCTAATATCAGAGAACTCTCCACAAGTTCTTTTAATACATCCCAGGGTTCTTAAAGAATTACCATATACTTTGTTGGTGCTAAAAGACAGGTCTGATGAAAAGGTTATCCCAAGATCATGTATAGAACCAACACGTACCAGTTTATCGTCACCGATATAGTAGCTGAAATCATGTAGAGATTTCCTAAACATTTTTTTCTAAACTAGGTATTATGAACTTTTATCGCTAGTTATTGATACCATGTATTATTACGATAATACTCTAAGAAGCTATGCCTAGACCCGACAACGTAGCCGGGCACCCCCCTTTGAAATCTGTGACCACCCTGAAAATACTTTGCAGTTTGCTTTTACTCGCCCGCAGCTAGTTCTCTATAAAATTTTCAAAACTATTACTGAAATTCGGTATGAATATTTAAAAACAAATATAATTTGAAGTTTTGCTTAGGCACACCGAAGTTTGAAAATCGCACAAAATACCCATGTGTACTCAGATGTTTTCGGTGGTAACAAATGTTGTCTGGCTTGTATCTAGCAGCGTTTTTTTTGCTAACCGTATTCACAAAAAGTCATCATTTTTTTTTTACATACCAGTTGAATTTTTAGGTTTGTCCTTAATAAAATAAAGTTTGATTACAGACTTTTGAGAAAGTAGTGCATTATGTTATAGATCCACTCTAGATATCTACCTCAAGTCTAATTTTAAGACCCTAAGCCCTGAAACTACACCTAAAATAGAGAAATAAAGAAAAAGCTTCTTTTCCTTTAGGAAAAAGGTAAAGTAATATTTGTTTGATTTGTCAACATTTTGAAGAGGCAGGAGGCAACTTTTTAAATTTTACCTTTCATGTACGAACAAACAAACGAAACGAATTTGTGTCAGGTTTTTGGCGTTCTCACTCATCGGACAACGCGAACGTGGTTATGAATTTAGAGTATTATCAGAATTTCAGTAAGCAGCTGGAATTCTAAAAACCAACAACATGGTATGATAATTATTATAAGGGGAAATGTAAATTGTAATATCTTTGCAAAGGATGCGTCAAACTCCATTCTATTATTGAAAGTCGAGTTTTAGAAGTAAAAAGTCCACAAATTGTGTTCGAATTCTTATAACCTGAAACAATACAATTTTAGATTTGTTAATTGAAAAATAAAGTAAGTTTAGTCTTAGTTAGTTTTCAAATCTCGAGTTCAAAATTATATACAAAATGTATCCAAATTATCTTATAACATGAAAAACTTAATAAAAAAATGTAATATGCCATTAGAAATAATTAGAAATAACAAACAGTGTAGGAACAAGATAATAACTGAAAAGTTATCTAAATAACCAAATAGATGTAAGATAATTACAATATTTTAATAAAGATAAGTCTCAACACTATTTACAAGACCACTAAATGGGTGTAATTATAAAACTTCATAATAACTGCCTGTGTACCCAGATTTTTTTTGTACTGTTCAATGCGTTACACATAAAAGACCTTGAGTTTACAGTGTGCTAAAACACAAGCAATTTTCAATATTTTTAGTGTCGTACTTTTTTAGTTTCGTACCAATGAGAATAAAAAAACATGAGAGGTATCCCACAAAAAAACACTTCTAAATCAATACACATCCACATAAGCGATTTTAAAAACATTGGAATTTGGCACACAGTAATGCGTTGCAAAAAGAATTAGAAATAGAAATTATTTTCGATTTAAAATATTATGTAGGATTAATTTTCGTACCCTGCATTGTTCTTATTAAAATCATAATCAAGCCAATCTAATACCACTGTGTTTGACCAGCCAGGGTATTTTTTTCCACAACTGGTAATATATATATATATATATAATATTCTACACTGTTTTATTTAGTCACTCGACATTATAACTCCATTTAGTTTATGTTACCTTTAACATGTCATCCAAAATTTGCACATTCATTTAGTAAAGGTAGAAATATAAGGAAAGTATTTGGAAGCAGAAATAAAAAGATGCAGTAGATCAGATAAAAAAATATAACTTTACATAGGTATTCAGTAATATTTATTTTATTGGTAGACATGACATGAAACAGAAAAAGACGTATAATATTTCCGTTAGCTTAAGTTTATGTATACCATTTTACAGCTTTAGATTTTATAATAAATATAGGGATAATAATAAGATAAATTATAATATATCATGTAATGAAAATGGAACTTGTGGACGTCCAAGTCGTAACTGTTCCTCGAGGAATTGTAGTGATTCGTTTTTGTTAGATAATCTTATTTCGGACCATGCGTTACCAATTTTTCTGTAATATCTTTTGGTATCATTTGTATCCGTTAAGATACATATTAGGTCAATTGGATCAATGTCAACTTGTTTTATGAACGATTCTGGAAATTGTGTACTCAAGTATAATCCTAGCAAACGACACTTCGGTAATAAAGAGGCTTCATCATCTACATGCTGCCCAGATTCTTAAAAATTTGAAAACTTTTTTTTTTAATTTGCTTATATTAGCTTACTAGTTATTACATTTCTTTACAGTGCAGGACACAACTATTTTATTTGTAAATACGAATTCATAAAAAAAATAATACAATAAAAATGGTGTCCGTACTGTACAGCCATGATATTTGTACTACTTGAAAGTACGTGTAAGTAGATATAATTTATTTGGATAATTGCTTATAATTAAAACAGATGTGTCCTTAAATATATATTAATAGCTTTCAAAAACCATACAACTTCGTAATAATATTTACCTAATACACGACGTCTGATTACGTTTTTTAAAGCTGGAACAACATGTTGTCTTCTATCGTCTCCAAGTTGTTTCAATGATATAGATTCTACGAAAATAATTATTAAATGATAGTGTTGCAAAGAAATAATAAAACTATAACATTTTTTACAATATTACATAATTATTTTTAAAAAATTAAACAAAGAAAATTAAAAAAATATCAACTCTAAAACACGATTTTAAAACCATTTAGGACTATAAAAAAATCGTAATTACCTCTATAAAATCCTTTAATTGGTTTTAATTCTGTAACAAATTCATCAAACATGAAATTATTATGCAGTTAATAAAACACTTTTAATATGACATAAACTCTATACCTGAGGTTAATTAGACTATTGTAAAATATTATTGAACAAATGTCTTATAGCGATATTTAATTAAACAGTTTAAATTATATTTCAAATGATTCTTAGAATCTTGAACTTAAGACTTTAAGTCATAAATCGACTTTTTCTTAAAAACTACAAAAATATGTAACTATTTTTTTTTTAATTTTAGATTTACCTAATAGCCTTTCTATGTCATTTAGCATAATTTGGAAGAAAAAATTGGCTTCTAAAATGAAAAACAAAATACATTTTAATGTACCTACATATTATTTATGACTGAAACCGATATGTCATATTGTTATTGGTCAATAGGTACCTATGATTATTTATCAATCATATGAAGTATTTATAAATAATAAATATGCAATAAGTATGATAAATATGAAATATAAAATGGGGTTTTTACTTTGCAATGTTGGAATAAATAGAAGGTCTGAAAGTGAAACCAAAATCATATTTGTATAAATAATATCAAACAACTGTGTGGAAGCGCTTCTATAAAAAACAATGAAAATTATTACGTGGTATTGTGGGCATAATTTCCGGATGGTCTGAAATTAATAACATGAATTAATGAGATTGAATTTATTTTTTTACTCAACTGTAAACAGGAAGACGAATGTCAAGTTAGGAAAAACATGTGTACTAAGAACTCAGAAGAAATATGCGGAAATATATGGAATATATTTAAGAATATTAAATACTTAATACGATGAGAATTTCTTTGGAGAATTCAATAGGAACGAAATATTGGAAATATTTCATAAGATTCAACAATGACTATTACCCGGTACAGCTATCAAAAAATTAAGTTTGCCTGAAATTACACAAATTTATTAATGATATTGATTTGCATTTGTTATAATAAGTAATTACATTATATAATTATACATTAGAAGACGATGGTCAAAATAGAAAAAACTATAATTTATACTAGAGAATCCTTGTGAAATGCAATAACTGAGTTGATTTAGTATAGACAATGAGAATAAAACATTTTAATCAGACGAGGTTGAAAAAGCTATCATATTTTTTTATAGTATTTTTTTCAATAAGCTTAGTGAAAAATATAAGAATTATAACACATCAATTGCATAACGATAAACTTGAGATGCATTTTTATACTATTTTCAAATATTTTTTTCCACTCTTATCTTGATATTTTTTATTATTATTATAATTATGATTACCAAAATGCCTGTATTCGATTTCTTCTACATTATCAACCAATGTCTCAATTACATGCTCCAATGCATCTACAATAAACAAATGAAGATTATAGCTATACTAAAATATTAAAATTAAGTCATATAAGGTACCATAAAAATGTTTAGAATAATATTAAACCCGGCTTTGAGCAGTAGCCATTTAATTTCTCCCTCGATTAGATTATTAGAAATCGCTAATTTATATATTATATTTTATTGCTCTATACACTGTTCTAAATATATAATGCACTTTTCTTAACTATTGATAAAACTATAATTTTAAATTTTTTAATAACTTAACATTCAGGTACTTGTAACACAACTTCTACATATATATTAGTATATTATTTTAAATATATCTTACTTGTTTCTGTACCATTTGTACCTTCTACAGTTAAATCATTTGCAATTGCCATGGCTTCAGCTGTGATACATAATCAAAAAATGATGTATAAAATCAGTGGATTTTGAAAACTTCAAAAAAGATTTGTTTGTAAAATAAAAATGTAACTGACTTGTAGTGAAAATATATTGTATATATCTTCTTTCTGTAAAAATTGAAATATTAAAATATTTTCAAATTTAATCTACTTTAAACTGATAACTGTGAAAATAAAGTAATTACCATATGCCAAAACACCCACGAAAAAAATAGGTATTAATGAACAGAAGAGTTTCATTTTGATCTGCGAATAAAAATAAACGAAAAAACATTTTATGACAGTCACAATTTCCTCCGGGTCAGAGATGAGAATGTTAAGGATTTTCAAGGCAGTTTTAATATGATAACATGTATGAAAAACGAAACTCATTGCTAGAAACAAAATATAGAAATCGTTCTGTGAACAGTATAAAATAAATCATCTTCATTTATATAAAATTTGTATTGTGATTTTAAACTGAGTTTTCGTGATAGCAGTCGTTCAGTCCATGATGAGTAAATAGTATTTTGACAAAAAGGCGCGTATTCCAACGAGATAAGTTCGGAATTGTGTTCAAAAATTAAATCTTATTTAACCTTTGACCTATCATAGAGATAATGAAAAATTTTACGCAAAATGCAACAGTTTTTTACTTAAACTCAAAAAAGTTATAAAATTAAACTATTTGGTCTTTTTCAACCCCCTTGAGTCACGTGAAGGAGGTGAATCATCAGAACTCAGTTCTGCCTAAATTTTTTGTTCACAGCAATGAACAAAATGACGGAATAGCCCATTGAAAAACTTAGTGATAATATTATCGTTGTACTATAATCATAATTTATATCAAAAAAAGTGGTTTAGTTAACGTACAGTCTATTGATAAGGTATGTGAACGAATGATAATTGTGTAAGGTGTCTTTTACCATTGTTTCCAAGCAAGTAGATTAAGACTCAATTGTTCATATAATAAAAAGAAAATTTGAGTGAATGTTATAAATGCCTGATTATCAGTAACAGTATTATCGATAGGGATCAACATTATTATTTAATGGCAAATAGAAGTGCTACTAATATTGATTTTAAATCCAAACCTTTTCAAAGTCTCAGCAAACAAACAGATAATTGCAAATTACAAATTAAAACGCTAAAAGTTTTTTAAAAATTTTGTTTTTTTACAGATTTTTGAAATTAAAAACATACATTCCAATTTAAAAAAAACCAGTATAGTGGGGTCGGTGCATAGTGGGGACGGAACATAGTTGGGTCGGGGCATATTGGGGACGGGGAGGTCACAGGTTTATTGGAATTTTTAAATCTGAAAGTGATAAAATCACTTTCGAAAAAACGCTTCGATGCAAATCGGTAGTTAGTATTTTCAAGTCAGTACAGTCCAAACCGAACACAGTATAAACCAGCAAAGTTAGAAAGTTTGAAATGAAGGTTCTGTATTTACAAATGAGGATCAAAGCGTTAATTTGAAAGTGATTTTATCCGAGAGGTTTAGTACAGTAAAGTATTGGCATAATGTTAATCAAAGCAATGAGGGAACGGAGAGGTCACAGGTCTACAAGAATTATTATAAATAAAAGTGATAAAATTGAATAAAATCGCTATCAAATAAACGCTTTGATGCTCATTTGTAAATACAGAACCTTCATTTCAAACTTTCTAACTTTGCTGGTTTATACTGTGCTTGGTTTGGACTGTACTGGCTTGAAAATACTAACTACCGATTTGCATCGAAGCGTTTTTTCGAAAGTGATTTTATCACTTTCAGATTTAAAATTTCTTGTAAACCTGTGACCTCCCCGTCCCCAATATGCCCCGACCCAACTATGCTCCGTTCCCACTATGCCCCGACTCCACTGTACTGGTTTTTTTTTTTTTGCAAAAACATAGTGGACCAAATAACACATGTACAATGTCATGTTTTATTTTGTTGGAATGGTCGACGATTCATGTTTCAATTGTTTGTACTCCATAGTTTAAATTATAATCGCTTATTCTCAATAAAATTAATGTTTATACTATATACTTATATACTATATACAATATATATTATATACTTCCATTAGAGCAATCTCACACAAACTATTTATACTTCATAGATTATATTATTTCAAAGCTATATTATACCTCTATTTTACTAGATTGACAATGTACAAAATAAAATGCAACTAAAAAAACCTTTTCATAGATCCTTAAAATGTAAGTGTGGGATAGTGAAACGGGTTTTACCATTTAAATACATTAGAAAATCGCCGTTTTACTGCCTCATCCTATATATTAATTTCTTGTTATTTTCTAAAGAAAAATCGATTTTCTTACATTTAAATTAAAATAAATCGTATACTGGTACTGTGATGGATAAAACAATAAATTTTACCTACATATATTACTTATTAGTTAAATATTACTAACGTGTATAGTCACTAGCGGTCGGCTGTTGCCTGTTATTTAACAATAACCTTTTATGGAGATTTTAAAAATTGTGTTTTTTTTATAATAGCATAGGAGCAGTATCATGATATTAAATGTTCACGAGATTTGATCTAGTCATAAAATAAAGTATTATAATTTATGACTTAATTATTATTAAAATTTATCTTAATAGTAATAGTACATAGTAATAAAATAATGAAATATTTTATACAAAATTAGAGCTACCAGTTGATAAACTAAAATTTAAAATTAGCACGAAGCAGATTATCTAATATTAGACAATTCAAACAATCAAGCGTGAATCTCTTTAAATGAATAACAGTATAACAATATGCAAAACATTAGTTTTCCTTTAAAACATTTTTGTAATAAAAAATACACAATAAATACACGATTTAGTCGCCTGTGATATCATGTAATAAACATAATATTATGATACCGATCATTGGGCCCTAACCTAATCTAACACGGATAGACGTTACCAACTGATAGTTTTTAGTGTCTGTTCGTTTCTCCCATCTGGTACACCAGGTTTTTAGTTAAAAAAAAAAAAATTGAATTTGTGTAAACTTTAAGTCAAAAGTGGTACTTGAGCACAAAACCTAATAGCATTATTCTGCATAGATATACATAAAATTGTTTTAATGATTTGATCAATTTTTTTTAGGATTAAATTATTATTATTAGACTTTATTATTATTATACTTTATATATTTATATATATATATATGTATAAATTCGGTTGTGGGAAAAAGTATTCTGGCTGGTCAACCACTAGGGTATTGGATTGGATTAGATATGATTTAAATAAGAATAATTCAGGGTACGAAAATTAATCATACATAATATTTTAAATCTAAAAGTATATCGATTTCAATTTTTTTTGCGACGCTTTATTGTGTGCTAAATTCTATATTAATTTAGAGAAGTGTTTTTTACAAAAAATCTGGGTGCATTGACTGTTATTACGATTTTTTATATGTTCTATTATTGCTACTCATATGTTGTTCCATATTGATTTGAATTTAAGGTAAAAAATTTACTAGCGCATTTCATAAAACGAAAGTTCAATGAATAAAATAAAATCTAACACATTATTAATTGGAAACCCGGGTTTAGGTTTCTGGTTAAAGATTTCTGTACAAGTTTTAAAAAAAAAAAAACGTTCTACTGGTTAAAATTGTTCTATATACAAATATATATTATTAATATTTTAATATTTAATAGATGTATTATAAAAACCCAGTAAAAAAACAGAGAACTGGTCCATATTTTTAATAAATAGACTGAAGGAAAAGCTATAAGATTATCGTTAATAACAGAAATTATAAATGTATTTTTTTCTATAAGTCTTAAAATATAATTTTTTTCTATACAATTATTATAAAACTAGATCCAGAGAACAACTAATAGTTTTCCTACAATTATAATTATAATAAAAAGTAAATTGCACCAAAATATGATTATAAAATAAAGTTTGCCTAAATTGGTGAACTTAATTGTGTTTTTTTAACAATTCATTTAGTAAATTGTGTTTTTCATTTGAAAGTTCACCAAATGTATTATCTTAAAATATATCACACTTGATTAATTAATTTGTAAACATATTTTGTGGACTTGCAACTTTTAAAACACAACTTGAAAATTAAATATTGAAGTATATTATCGCTAACAACGCAAGAATGTTAAGTGTTTTAACATAAATTAACTAGGTCACGCGCAAACGGCGCGGCGGCTTGTACGTGGTTTGCAATGAATTCTTCTATTAGCCAGGCAATGTTTACACGGCGCCAATTCAAATTTTTATTGACCGAGCAATTTTAAATGGAATACAAAATGAAAACGAAAATTTAAAAAAATGGTATTAGATCTACAAGCGAATATCGCAGAATTGCAGAGCCAATTGTTTGACCTCCAAGTGAGTAAAATAAATAATAACTGCCCATTTTCACTACACATCTTTTAGAACAATTCAATTTAAATATCACAAAATACCAAAATCTATTATAGAATTCTCTCCAAAATGTGAATTGTGTTAAACGATTAAGAATCGATAAAAAAATAACTAGCAATAAAAAATCCTTATTACTGATTTTAACACCATTACTTTTGGCTCATTAGGCTCATGTCTTTTTTTAGTTTTATCGAAATTACAATTTGTAGTGTTTAATAGAAATACTTACTTAAATTGTCGAGTTGGCAAGAGGTTCTAGGTCAAGAATCGACTTTGTCAGCTCTTAAAACTTTATGTTCTACTTGCGAATTATCGATGGGCTTATACTTCGACCAGAAAAACAGAATTCTAATAGACTTTTGTGGTTTAACTATGTTCGTTTATTTAAACAAATGGTTAATTTGCTTAGATTCGATGCGGAGCTAAGAATTTATTGTATTTACAATACCTTAATATTATGTGTTTTTATATTATTTTTTTTCTGTACTCATGATATCACCCAAGCCACTAAACCTATTTCTTCGTGTAGCAATTTTATAAAACAAAAATGTTTAAACACAGAAAACAATTTAAAAAAAAAACCGCTTCATCTTCAAAAATCGAAAAACACACCAAAAACAATAACATATTTTTTAACAGAAATCTACAATGCTTATACCTTATTAAAAATAGTCTTTAAAGTTCCAAAATTCTGTGGAATATTCTTTACATAAAGCTACCAATAAACATTGACAAACCAAAAAAAATATCATAAATTCGTCCCTTTTGAAAGCAAAGAAGGGATAGCAGTTTTAAGGATTTAGATTTGAATTTTAGAATTGGATTGGACTAAACTGGTTTAAATGTACTATCTACAGATTCGCATAGAAGCGTTTAGTTAAAAGTTATTTTATCAGATATCGTTAATTTAACATTAATTTGAAAACTATGTGATTAATAAAATAAAATATATTATCTACTCCCAACATACTGCATTTTTTACTAATTGTTTTTTATTTTATCGCTTTTAGATATTATTATAATTGTTAACGTTTCTCATACTTAATTTTCAATTTTTAAGTTTAAAATATTTTCCTTAAACACTACCCATCAGCTCCTTAAATGGGAGGGGGGAGTTCTAGAAATCTTCAGGCCATTTAAAAATTCTTAGAGCTCCCTGAGAATTTCGTCAAAATTAAAAAAGCTATTAAGGGCTATGCCTGATTGATGTCTATCAAAAGTATAAGAAAACTGAATTTAACATATTTTTTTTTTTGCTTTAACGTAAATTTAGGTCGAATAATCTTCTCTGTTAATTTTGGTTCTTTGTTAAGTTAGTCGTTGTTTTTGTGTTCGAAACTCAGCTCGCAAAAAAATACCACGCATTGTACACAATGGCCCAATGTATTCACTAGATATGCTTAACAAAAAAAACCCAATAACAAAATACGATGTAGGCATCTTATGCGATCAACTGTATACATAAAAAAATATAAAATACGAACGAAATTCTCAAAATTCAGTGTTAGTTGCTTATTTATTTAAATTATTAGCTCCCACAAGGTACATTTTGTGCCTAATTTATTTTGTTTTATTTGAACGGGTTTCTTTTTAAGAAACTTATTCATCAATGATATTCTGACTTGAGGCTCTGTATAATAATATATTAAACATTTTCAAATATTGGGTTCTAAAAATATCGGAAACATTTTAAATATTTTGTACAACGCTAACCAAAGTTGTTTTTTATTAGAGATATTTTTTACCCGTCTCTGGTGTTTTTTAGAAATATGAACGGTCTGTTCTTTACAAATAACATTGCCTTTGCGTCATACTTTAATAAAACTGTTTCTATATAAATTGAACAACATTTGTTAAATAAAATATATTATATCCATTTAGGCTTTATTCGAACATAATATTTTCCAAATTACTCTAGCGTTTATAATCCATAAGTGGATACTTCTATATCTTTAATCTACTTACCAACAGAATAAAATTATAATGTTAAATAACAATAATCTAGGGAAAAATTAAATAAATTATAGCATACCCGCAAATATAGTCGTAATTAATAATGTGTTTATGTAAAGCAAAGCCCATTTTTTGCAATTTTATAGCTAATTTATAAAAAAAAAAAAATCCTTATTTTTTGTTCATATGTCACATAGGATATAATATATGTACATAAGAAAAAATATATATATATTCGAGTAATCTAATACCAACGCAACGGTAAAAGGAAAGATTTTGCTGACGCTGTTATTATAATGTCTGGTACATTGGAGTTCGTTTAAAATGAACATTGCGATTTATAATTCCGTTAGAAAAATTTAGTATCATTATTCAAACAAGTGAAATATTTACTTAAATCTTTTTAAGTTCCCTGGTCACATTAGCATGGTTAGAATGATCTCTTTGTGAATCTCTTTAAATGAATAACAGTATAACAATATGCAAAACATTAGTTTTCCTTTAAAAAATTTTTGTAATAAAAAATACACAATAAGTACACGATTTAGTCGCCTGTGATATCATGTAATAAACACAATACTATGATACCGATCATTGGGCCCTAACCTAATCTAACACGGATAGACGTTACCAACTGATAGTTTTTAGTGTCTGTTCGTTTCTCCCATCTGGTACACCGGGTTTTTAGTATAAAAAAAAAAAAAATCGAATTTGTGTAAACTTAATGTCAAAAGTGGTAATTGAGCACAAAACCTAATAGTATCATTCTACATGGATAAATATAAAATTGTTTTAATGATTTGATCAATTTTTTTTAAAGATTTTAGGTGTTTTTGTTAAAATATACGCAATCTGCGAAAACACAGTTTCCCGGCAATTAAAAAAAAACTGTAGTGCCGAATTTTGCACCCGTTTAATATGTTATGGATACATATGAGTTCCAACTACTGGCAAATTTTCAACCCAAAAGTTTTAAAATTACGCCTAAAAACCCCGAAAAACAAAAAAACTTATACCCCTCCCTAGGGGGCTGAAAAATGGGTATAGTTTAAATTTGACACAACTGACGTGCGCGGGCATACCAAATAAATATTTCTTATACTTTCAACTCGATCCGACTCTTTTTCTCGAAACTATAGCCAGTAAAAGTTCTAACTTAAAAACTCGTACGGTTTTTTTTTTGTTTTTTCAACTTTCGTCTGTGAAGACTTTAACTTTTTCAACAAACTAGACAAAATTTGTGATTTATAGAGTTGCTATTCGAAGGACATGGTCTAGTATTAAAAAAGTTACAGTGTATACAGCGAAAAAAAAAGCCCACATCAGAGTAAAACCAATATCTTCTCGCTTTGCATCGAAGCTAAAAGGAATATTCAGTAAAATGATTTAGATTTTATGTGTAAAAAATTGTTTTTAAAGTTTTGTTTTAAAACCGTTAAAATTAAAAGCTTAAAAACATGCAAAAAAAATTGTCTCATAATTTTAACTTAATTTTTAAAGGGAATATTGGAGTTTTTTTTTGAACATTGACTTTTTCTCCACTTAACCTTATCAGACCCCCGGCTTACTATAGTGTACCAATATTAAATAAATAAATTAATATGTATTAATCTATAGTAACATCCATTTAGACCTAGGCTACACTATAGTGTACTAGCAAGAATTTTATAAGAACGAAAAAACCAAAAAGAACTATAGAATTCTCTCCAAAATGTGGATTGTGTAAAACAACGATTAAGAATGAATAAAAAAATAACTTGAAATAAAAAATCCTTATTACTGTTTTTTAACGCTATATAATTAAACATTTTAGATTTTAATATAAATACTTACTTAAATTGTGGAGTTAGTAAGAGGTTCTTGGACAACAATCGACTTGTTCAGCTTTTAAAACTAAATGTACTGCTTGCGACTTATGGTTGGGCTTATACTTCGACCAGAAAAACAGAATTCTAATAGGCTTTTGTAGTGTAACTATATTTGTTTATTTATACAACAGATTCAATTTTTTTTTGCGATTTATCATGTACATGTGTTACTTAGGAAGCGGAGTTTAGATTATTTTATTCTACACACTACTCCTAAATAAAACAAATATATTATTCATCGGAATAGTATTTTTTTTTTTAATTTTACAGTGGTTTTACAAAAACTGTTTTAATGGTTACAAATATTGAAATTTAAAATAACTCTTACGGTATTGAAATAATACAATTCGAATATCGTAAATTATATAATGATGTGCTATAATTAATTAGAATTGACTAATCATTTTCTGCATTAATTTATAACAAAATTCCTTATTTTCATTATGTTTAATCTAAAACAAAGGCCAGACCTTTGAGTTGTTAAACGATCTTGAATTAATTGAATCGACGGCTTTCGGTTTAGTTAAAAGTTAGCATCACAAAACTGTATAAAGTTAGAATTTTAATCAACCTCAGCAAGTTTACTACTCTAGCTACCTAACCTACCTTGATTGTAAATAATAATCAACATTTACAATTTACAACATTATATTTGTCTACAAATTGTGAATAACAACAATATGTCCTTTTTCTACGAGCCCTCACCCCACTTTGCTTGTTTATTTTTTAGTTTAAAATGTTTTTAAGTCGGAAATTGTTCAGACTTAAACGCCAAAGCAGTTCACAAAATTGCCATAATTTTTTATTATAATGTACATTTGTGCATTTTTAGATAAAACGTGTGTACAATAAGTAAACAAATGAAAAAAATCTTTCGATAAATTAATAATCTAAAAGTAGACATGTTTTTCATTGTGATGATATTTTCCCCAGTATTTCCTGTATAGATATCGTTTGTATATTATACTTAAAAACTGGTCACAAAGTAATTTAGCTGATGTCACGATAACACAAATTTAACTGTCATTATGGAATATGTGGCGCATTCTATAAGTGAAAACTAGTACTAAATGATATCTGTATAATTCCGAGTTTATTTATTAAAACCCGGATTGGTAATCACCGGATAGACCGGATCACATAACTGTGTAAAGTTAAAAAGTTAGAACCTGTCTCGGTATAAAAAAAAATACACACTTATCAAAAATAATATTCCAAAAGATTCATTTCTTACAAGTGATAGATTAGTTAAGTGTTATGCTATTCACTTCATTGCGTTGGATAGTATAATCATGTTGGTTATGTATTTAGCGGCTTGGTTTTCCTAGTACTATGTAGAAAATAGTATTGGAACATTACCTCTTTATAACTTAGTTAATTTAACAGTTTCTCGGTCGTTTTAATGTACAAACAAAACCGTAAGGCTGTATTTTATTGAATTCTATGAATACAATAGAAGCATGTTATAATTTGTTTAACACTTCGAAGAGACAACAGTTTTTTTCAACACATTTAGATGAATTAAAAAAAAAAAAATCTTCATCTTCAAAAGAAAAATTGAAAAGACTATGTCCTACTAGGTGGATTGAACGTTACAACTCAATTGAAACATTTTATGAATTTTTCCCTGCAATTTTAAATTGTTTAGAAGAAATAATTTTGTGAAACGATAGCGATACATCAAGTAAAGCAAATCATCTTCTATTAGCTATACAAGCATCAGAACTCAACGTAGCCCTAACTATTCTGAATTATATTTTTTTATATACTCATTCGCTTTGTAATTTTTTTCAGACCAAAAATATTGATCTATCGGAAGCTATGGAACACATAAGTTTTTTAAAAAACCAATTAATGTCTATAAGAGAAAATGTTACTCTTCAATTTAACAATCAATACAATGATCTTAATATAAGATTAAATGATTTTGAAATTACAATTAAAATTCCTAGATTAGCAAAGTGTCAAAAACACCGCATGAATATCCCAGCAAAAGATATTTCAGCAAAGAATATTTTAAAATAATTTAATTTATTCCATTTCTTGATTTGTTCGTTCAACAAATCAACGATCGTTTTATGAAACATAAAAACATTATAAGTGGATTCCAAATGTTAATAAAGTGTTCAACATTCAATGAAGAAAGTCTTAAAGATCTTGTTGAATTTTACGGCGATGACGTTGATAGTTTTGATCTTGTAAAATCGGAAGCTTTATTGTGGAATCGTAATCTAAATGATAGTAACATTCAATTAAAAAATGCAATCGACGTTTTAAATATATGCAACCCAGATTTTTTCCCAAACATTTTAAAGCTTTTACAAATACTCGTCACCTTCCCTGTAACATCTTGCGAAGCTGAAAGGTCATTTTCCACACTCAAACACATCAAAACTTATTTAAGAAACTCTACAGCAGACACAAGATTAAATGGACTAGCGGCTCTCAATATCCACTACGATATAATTGTACAATCTAAAGAAATAATAAATCGTTTAGCGACTTCAAAGCGTCTTTTGGACTTTATTTAAAAAATTAATATATTTTACATTTTATTATTTATACAAACACAAAAAAAAATTTAATTTATTATTAACATGATTATTTATGATTAAATTTTTTGTATTATAATTTTGGACCCCCCCTCCCAGGGTTTTTTCTGGTTGCGCTACTGGAATTCAAATCAATAAACTAAATGGTTGACATCTTTATATAATATTATTCATGAGAGTATCTTTCAGATAAGTAAATACAGCGCGCTTTTCGAAAATTCTTTATCCGATTATAATAATCCCAAACAAAAACCTAACAGTGAAAAAAGGCCAAGTTTCAAATCCTCTCCCAAAAATTTCAGCTTATCATAGTAGTATATCGACATTGTGGCCAAGTCTGCTATTACTTTAGTTCATAACCACACTTCACTCCTACTAGCATGAGCAACACTACACTTTTATTTGTATTTTTTGGCCAGTTTCTGTGATCCAGCACGATGGTAAATTTACCCTTGCACTTTGAAAGTTGGCATGTAATTTTCGCGTATGATTTCTGTTGCACCGAACGATGTCATTTGGAAACATGAATTGTACTTGTGTATGTTGGCCAAGAAATGTTTCGACTGGCTTGTGTCACCTGATACCAACGTTGATAAGGCTTCGGGTGGTAAATGCAATTCTTGCAATTTCACTTTCCCACCACAAAAAAGTGAAAAAAAGCCAAGTTTCATATCCCCTCCTAAAAATCGTTTAAACAGAAAACAATTTTTTAAAACATCCCCTACCCTTCAAAAACCGAGAAACACACCAAAAAAATGTACATATTTTTCAATATAAAATTACAATGCTTTATACTTTTTTAAAAATAGTCTTTTTACTATCAAAATTCTGTGGAATATTCTTTAAACATAATGCTACCAATAAACATTGATAAACCAAAAAAAAAATATCATTAACTCGATCCTCTAGAATGCAAAGAAGGGTTAGCAGTTTTAGGGATTCAAGTCTGAAAAATAGAATCAGATTATCGTGAATTTATCTTGAAATATTTCCCATATTATTAGAAGCTAAAAGGTCAAAATGTTAAATATGTTATTATACATAGCCTGAAGTCAGAGAATCATTGATGAATAAGTTTCTTAAAAAGAAACCCTTCCAAATAACAAAATATATAAGGCACAAAATGTACTTTGTAAGAGCTATAAATTTAAGTAAATAAGTAACTCCTCCTAAAATACAAAGTAAGTCCAACTAAAAGTCTTTAATAAAAAGGTCACAATAAATTTGTAGTTGAAAAAACGAATTCACTTTTGTTCATGTAATCATTTAGTTGGGCCAATTATTTATTTAGTTCTTCCTGCTAGACATTTATCGTGTCCCTATATTATCCTAAATTTTAAGTAGGACCAAATATGAAAAATTGTCTGTGTAGTAAGGAGGAGGTATACATAAGAAAATAAAAAATATATTAAGTATATTTAATTTTCAACTTAAGTAAATCATTCAGGAAATTATGATTCATTAAGGATCATACATTTTTTTTCTTTAATAATTGTAATTTTTAGTTTTTCTGTATACTCAATAGGATAAAAAAGAAATTAAATTTTTTTTTTTCATATTGTTTTTATTCTATCTGATCTCAATTTTTCACAATTTTTTTTTGTTTTTACGTCCTCTGGAAAAAATCGTTACACAGGTTTACAAAATTCTGCCACTCACAATGTTTATCGTAAGTCAATAAAACCATAAAAGATACGACAAATATACTTATTTTACCGTTTAACCGTTATTTTGACTTCAGCGCCAACAGTCGTTCTGTTCTACACGTACTTCATTGAATTTCAATCAACTTAAATGTTATTATGCATTTTAAGACTGCTGTTATTCTCTGTGCTGCGTATTTCATTGTATCAGTATGGGTAAGAAACTTATTTCTCTAAAATAAATATAGTTCACTTGAGTATGTTTCGGATATATCAATCCACTAAAGTTTTAACGCATTCATATAAATATAGTTGTGTATTAAATACATATGCAAGGTGAATTTTATATAACAGCTCTGTCACTTAAGCGTTTAAAACGTTTGACCTTAAGCTTTTAAAAAGTAACATATATACAGGGTGATCCAACTAACGTACGACACTCGTTTTCTCTGAAAGTATAAATATTTTGCGAATTTCTTTTTCCCAAAATTTAAAGTACATATTTAACTATATTTTTCAATATTTAGAAAATTTTTATCTTTAACGTTAAAGAAGTACGAACCTCGTTTTTTCAAATGGAAAAATATGTTTTAAATTCCATAACTATATAGACACAAAATCTAAAAAAATGTTAGCGTTTGAATTTTTAATTTTCATCCATTTGTTCGCTGTTCATGACTTTGTAAAGATTTGAATTTTTGTCTATATTTCTTAATAATTTCATTCGATTCAACAAAGACAAGTAGTCTTATTACGTCGGTCATCACATAAAATATAATAATTATTTGATGTTAGCGCATTCCGTATATAATAAATCAGATATAGTAAATAACCATTGTTCGTCGCCGTTCGGGCATGTAAAGTTATAGTCAACTATAATTATGGAGTGACTTGAGTAAATAAACTAATATTTTTAACATTAAATGTTACTAATAAAAATGATTATACAAGTTATTATTCGAAACAAAAAATTATGATATTAAAATTTAACATCCTTATTGCAATCGCGTACGTTACACATCTTGAAAATATAATTGTTTTGTTATATTTTATATTTATATATGTATTTTTTTTAGCCTTTATATATTTATAATATGAGTTCTTTTTGGGTCATATAAAAACAATTGGCGGGCTGCATGCGGCCCGTGGGCCGCAGGTTGAGTATAGCTATGTTAAATGCTAATATTTTATTTCTTCGAAGATTGCAAGTAGAAAGCAATATTTTCTTCATCTAAAAAAAAAATTGTCTACATACTTATGGAATTAAAAACATATGTTTCCATTTGAAAAAACGAGTTTCGTAGTTCTATAACGTATAAGAGTTGAAGATAAAAAAATTCTAAATATTGAAAAATGTAGTAAAATATGTACCTAAAAGTTTAGAAAAAAAAAAATTCTCAAAATATTCATGTTTTCCGAGAAAATGACTGTCTTACGTTAGTTGGATCACCCTGTATAAGCAAAGATTAGAGTTTATACAATTTTCATTAAACTAAAAATACATAACAACAATATTGTATTGATTAAAATTAATGGTGAATAATATATTGTGCGTTAAACAACAACTAAAAGGGTCTAAAGAAAAATTATAATGATTATAATAGTAAGTACGACATGATTAAGATCTGGACTCTTCCGATAGTAGCTGTTATCTAGAAGTTGTCAAACGGACAGAGCCCGCGCGCGCCAAGTTGGAATTCAAATACTGTTTCGAACAGCAAAGGTAAATTACTTTTATTTATACGAAAAGAGAGAAATTACTATAATTTCAGTAGTAATCTAAAAAGGGACAAGTTTTAGCATTTTTTCAATAGGGACTGTATTTGACCACCATGTACTTAAAGGGGGTTAGTTATCTAAATGAACGTTGCCTACTCCTATCGGCTCAGAACTCAATAAAATCTACTCGCTTCCAAATCGTGATAAAATTAAGCAGCTCATTTGAATTTAGTATATGAGTAAGGTATAAAAAAGTACGGTTAGTTGTTACAATTTTTATATTTTTCCTAAATTATTTTCTGAATGAATGTTCGTAAGTGAACATTTTAAATAACAAAAAATAATATTTTAGTTACAAATAACAAAATATGTTTTTACAAATATAAATTTCAAACTACCCGCATTGAACTACTTTTTATTTGTGTCAAAAATTTAAAAAAATAGACAAACATGAAAAAAGTACAGCTTACCAATTTTAGGTGGGAAAACTTAAAACAAAATATGTTTGCGTACTAGTTCGCAGATTGGATGTGTACAACAAGAACTTTTTCATGTTTCTTTTAGGTTTTGAAAAAAAAACAGTTCCTCTCTTCAAAGTACTACACCGAATCGGGAGCTGTTATTACCGTTTTACTTCTAAATCAAAAGGAAAATAAAATTTTACAAAACAAAGTTTGTTTATATTTTTTTGTTTACTTCACTACATGTAACCATTGTAAATATCAATTGCAAAGAAAATTATTTTTTTGAAAATTAAAAAATACCAAAAGAAATTCCTAACTGTGCTTAACTCTTCTTTAAGCTATGATGAAAACATTATAGGTTTTTGTGGTCAATTCTATGAAAAAAAAATACTTTTGACAATTTAAAAAATGACCATTGATTTGCGTTGCACATTGACATTAAAAATTGGTGGAAATTTTTTTGGAGTCTACTGGTCATCAGAATCCTAAGAGTTGTATATTTATATACAGGGTGATTCAATTCATTAATGACAAAACCATATTGTACACCCACATGTATAAATGATTTTAAGTGTTATACAGTGAGGTTTTTGTATAATTTGTTTCTAAAGTGACGCCAAGTTCAAAAATGAATAATAATTTACTAAAAACTGATCCGTGTCGCGGCACACGCGTTTGGAACGAAGTCCCTTTCATATGCAGGATTTGTACAGGATTTGTTATGAAAACTATGTGGTGCGGTTGGCGTGATTGGTTGCCAGGAGTGAGGGGTACCGGGTTCTCAAATCCGGGCTCCCCTCCCAACACTTTTTGCATTTTTTTAAAACTTTTTTTTCAACTTTTATGGTAATTTATATTGCAAGAAGTCTAAAAACTTATAAAATATTTATATTGTATGACTATAGAATATTATATTTATATAATATTCTACACTGTTTTATTTAGTCACTCGACATTATAATTCTATTTAGGTTATGTTACCTTTAACATAATCACCATTAATATGAATTATATATAAATGAACCTGTCACCCAAAATTTGCACATTAATTTAGTAAAGGTAGAAATATAAGGAAAGTATTTGGAAGCAGAAATAAGAAGATGCAATACATCAGATAAAAAAATATAACTTTACAAATTCAGTAATATTTATTTTATTGGTAGACATGACATAAAACAGAAAAAAACGTATAATATTATGTACTTACAAAAACGTTTATTATGTGGAATATGTTATTGGAAAAATCCACCAACGGTTCTTTTTCCGTCAGCTTAAGTTTGTGTATACCATTTTACAACTTAAGATTTCATAATAAATATAGGGATAATAATAAGATAAATTATAATACATCATGGAATGAAAATGGAACTTGTGGACGTCCAAGTCGTAACTGTTCCTCGAGGAATTGTAGTGATTCGTTTATGTTAGATAATCTTACTTCGGACCATGCGTTACCAATTTTTCTGTAATATCTTTTGGTATCATTTGTATCCGTTAAGATACATTTTAGGTCAATTGAGTCAATGTCAACTTGTTTTATGAATGACTCGGGAAATTGTGTACTCAAGTATAATCCTAGCAAACGACACTTCGGTAATAAAGAGGCTTCATCATGCTGCCCAGATTCTTAAAAATTTGAAAACTTTTTATTTTAATTTGCTTATGTTAGCTTACTAGTTATTACATTGCTTTACAGTGCAGGACACAACTATTTAATTTGTCAATACGAAGTCATAAAAAAAAAATAATACAATAAAAATGGTGTCCGTACTGTACAGCCATGATATTTGTATTACTTGAAAGTACGTGTAAGTAGATATAATTAAATTGGATAATTGCTTATAATTAAAACAGTTGTATCCTTGTATATATATTAATAACGTTCAAAAACCATACAACTTCGTAATAATATTTACCTAATACACGACGTCTGATTAAGTTCCTTAAAGCTGGAACAACATGTTGTCTTCTATCGTCTCCAAGTTGTTTCAATGATATAGATTCTACGAAAATAATTATTAAATGATAGTGTTGCAAAGAAATAATAAAACTATAAAAACTTTTACATTTCATTTTAAAGAAAATGAAAAAAAATATCAACTCTAAAACACGATTTTAAAACCATTTAAGACTATAAATAAATCGTAGTTACCTCCATAAATTATTTTAGTTCGTTCTAATTCTGTAACAAATACATCAAACATTAAATTATTATGCAGTTAATAAAACCTGAGGTTAGTTAGACTATTGTAAATTATTATTGAATAAATGTTCATTCATGTCTTATAGCGATATTTAATTAAACAGATTAAATTATATTTCGAATGATTCTTAGAATCTTGAACTTAAGACATTAAGATATAAATCGACTTTTTCTTAAAAACTACAAAAATATGTAACTATTTATTTTTTAATTTTAGATTTACCTAATAGCCTTTCTATGTCTTGTCGCATAATTTGGAAGAAAAAATTGGCTTCTAAAATTAAAAACAAAATACATTTTAATGTACCTACATATTATTTATGATTGAATCCGATATGTCATATTGGTATTGGTCAATAGGTACATATGATTATTTATCAATCATATGAAGTATTTATAAATAATAAATATGCAATAAGTATGATAAATATGAAATATAAAATGGGGTTTTTACTTTGCAATATTGGAAGTAATGGAAGTTCTGAAAGTAAAATAAAAATTATATGTGTATAAATAATATCAAACAACTGTGTGGAAGCGCTTCTATAAAAAACAATGAAAATTATTACGTGGTATTGTGCGCATAATTTCCGGATGGTCTGAAATGAATAACACATTAATAATGATATTGCATATACTTTTTTATGCAATTATAAACAGAAAGACGAATGTCAAGTTAGGAAAAACATGTGTACTAAAAACTCAGAAGAAATATGCGGAAATATATGGAATATATTTAAGAATATTAAATATTTAATACGATGAGAATTTCTTTGGAGAATTCAATAGGAACGAAATATTAGAAATGTTTTCATAAGATTCAACAATGACTATTACCCGGTACAGCTATCAAAAAATTAAGTTTTCCTGAAATTACACAAATTTATTAATGATATTGATTTGCATTTGTTATAATAAGTAATTACATTATATAATTATACATTAGAAGACGATGATCAAAATAGAAAAAACTATAATTTATACTAGAGAATCCTTGTGAAATGCAATAACTGAGTTGATTTAGTATAGACAATGAGAATAAAACATTTTAATCAGACGAGGTTGAAAGAGCTATCATATTTTTTTATTGTATTTTTTTCAATAAGCTTAGTGAAAAATATAAGAATTATAACACATCAATTGCATAACGATAAACTTGAGATGCATTTTTACTATTTTCAAATATTTTTTTCTACTCTTATCTTGATATTTTTTATTATTATTATAATTATGATTACCAAAATGCCTGTATTCGAATTCTTCTACATTATCAACCATTGTCTCAATTACATGCTCCAATGCATCTAGAATAAACAAATGAAGATTATAGCTATACTAAAATATTAAAATTAAGTCATATAAGGTACCATAAAAATGTTTAGAATAATATTAAACCCGGCTTTGAGCAGTAGCCATTTAATTTCTCCCTCGATTAGATTATTAGAAATCGCTAATTTATATATTATATTTTATTGCTCTATACACTGTTCTCAATATCTAATGCACTTTTCTTAACTATTGATAAAACTATAATTTTAAATTTTTTAATAACTTAACATTCAGGTACTTGTAACACAACTTCTACATATATATTAGTATATTATTTTAAATATATCTTACTTGTTTCTGTACCATTTGTACCTTCTACAGTTAAATCATTTGCAATTGCCATGGCTTCAGCTGTGATACATAATCAAAAAATGATGTATAAAAACAGTGGATTTTGAAAACTTCAAAAAAGATTTGTTTGTAAAATAAAAATGTAACTGACTTATAGCGAAAATATATTGCATACATTTTCTCTCTGTAAAAATTAAAATATTAAAATATTTTCAAATTTAATCTACCTTTAACTGATAACTGTGAAAATAAAGTAATTACCATTTGCCAAAACACCCACGAAGAAAATAGGTATTAATGAACAGAAGAGTTTCATTTTTATCTGCGAATAATAATAAATAAAAAACATTTTATGACAGTCACAATTTCCTCCGGGTCAGAGATGAGAATGTTAAGGATTTTCAAGGCAGTTTTAATATGATAACATGTATGAAAAACGAAACTCATTGCTAGAAACAAAATATAGAAATCGTTCTGTGAACAGTATAAAATGAATCATCTTCATTTATATAAAATTTGTATTGTGATTTTAAACTGAGTTTTCGTGATAGCAGTCGTTCAGTCCATGATGAGTAAATAGTATTTTGACAAAAAGGCGCGTTTTCCAACGAGATAAGTTCGGAATTGTGTTCAAAAATTAAATCTTATTTAACATTTGACCTATCATAAAGATAATGAGAAATTTTACGCAAAATGCAACAGTTTTATACTTAAACTCAAAAAAGTTATAAAATTATTTATTTGGCCTTTTTCAACCCCCTTGAGTCACGTGAAGGAGGTGAATCATAAGAACTCAGTTCTGCCTAAATTTTTTGTTCACAGCAATGAACAAAATGACGGAATATCTCATTGAAAAACTTTAAAAAAAAATATCTATGACTAAGGACCAAGAAATAAATCGTTATATATACAGCTAATAATAATCAATGCATACTATAACCATAATTGAATTTGTGTGATACACTAGTATCTATCTAAGTTCATGTTATGCATTTTGTGTGAGAATTGAGATAAACAAATATTGTATACGTACGCCAAAAAAATCGATTGTTCATATAATATAAAAGAAAATTTGAGCGAATGTTATATATGTCTGATTATCAGTAACAGTAATATCGATAGGGATCAATATTATTATTTAATGGCAAATAGAAGTGCTACTAATATTGATTTTAAATCCAAACCTTTACAAAGTCATAGCAAACGATCAGATAATTGAAAATTACAAATTAAAACGCTAAATATATTTAAAAAAATTTGTTTTTTTATGGATTTTTGAAATTAAAAACATACATTCCAATTTAAAAAAACTAAAGGCAAGTATCCCCTTACGTATAGGGGTTGAAGAAAAAAATATTATAAGTATTGAAAAATGTAGAAAAATATATACCTACAAGAGTAGGTATACAATTTTTTTTAAATATGTATATCTTCCACCAGTTGGATTACCTTGTAATTTTTTACTCCATCCACAATATTTCCTAGGCCGCTAACTGTTTTTTTTGTATAGGAAGGTAGAAATCTAACTTGAAAGGTACTTTATGTGGCCAAAACTACAGTTATTTCAAAATTTAAGATGCATTGTATAAAAAAGTTAGGCTAAACTATTAAAAATAGAATCTAGAAAAAGTATTTAACGAAATGTTGTTATTAAAGTTAGACTTTATAAAGTGACATTATACTCTTAATTTTCAAGCGTCTAAACTTGACTACGCATAATGCTTCTTAATCAACCCATAATGGATTTAAAGAGTTTTTAGGGAAAGAAGATAGCTTTTTAGAGATAATGTCATATTAGTTTTAAAAAAATTTCCTCAAAAATAAAATTATTGTCGTTATAAAAAAATATTGAAATATCTTTTTAAATAGTACTCTAAGATATCCAGAAAAATTTTAATTTTATAAATCGTTTCATAATAGCTCAAAAAAGTAGCTCTTGATATTAAGTAAAAAAATTATTTCGTCGGAGTCAAAAAAGGAATATAAAAAAAAAAGATTTATGAAAGTCAAAAAAGAAGTATGATTAAGCTTTTTTTATCATAACTCATAAATAAAATCTTATTTTTAGAGGGTATTAATTTCTGTCTAATTTACGTGCAAAAATTGGGTTTTATCGTTTTGTTTTAAAATTGTCAAAAATAAAATTAAAAACTTTTAAACATGCAAAAAAAATGTTTTCTTAATTTTTAAAGTGAATATTTAAGTTTCTCTTAGAAAATTGACTTTGTCTTCACTGCAGACTAATTTATTTTTACAATGACAAAAAAAAAACAAAAAATACGGAGGTGAAAACATTTTTTTTATATATTTATATTACATTTATAATGTGTATACAATTATCATGCAAAAAATAAATTATAGGTGCTCGGTGCTCTTTAGTAAGTCAAATAAGAAAATTTATTATAAATGTTTGGAATTACGGATACTAATAATTAAATTATTAAATTAAAGAGTGATAGAACTTAATACTTAGTAATTTACAAGTAGTAAAATGTATACATTTTTATGGTTTAACATTTATTATATTTAATGAATTTTACTCAAATGATTAAGTTACGACTCTAGTTTTAATCTAATATATTAAAAGCATTTTTTAAAAGACAATGTTAGAAAATAATTTTGATTTCAAGTATTTATGACGAATTTTATTTGGAAGTCTTTAAGCTAAAATAATAGTAGTTTCCTAGAGAGTGTCTATTTAGGCAAATTTTATCATTATATTATAAACGATTCAGAAAAATATTGAAAAAACCGAATAGTTTTAAAAAAATATTATAAATTACCCTTAATTCCTCCGGTGTCAATACAGTTTTCTCTTTAGATACAGCTGAACCTGATGCTTCAGGTTGGCCTGTATGCATACAGCTAACCGCTAGGATAAAAAGTAGAAACGAAAGAGAGAACTTTAAATAAATAGTGTTAGTCCTTAAAGTATTATCTGAAGTTAAATTGCGAGACTAAACGAATGAATTTTACCATTTATGAATGCCTGTTTTATATCGAATTGAAAAGGAAAGAATAATATTATTCGAGTACACAAGTACATGAAATATGATATCTTTGAGTATTTTAGTTGTGGCCTTATTATTTAAATTGCATATTTGCACAAATATATGAATAAGTACACAAGTATATTTTCTGCTGAAAACCATACAAACGTATCGATGTCTTTAACGAAAAGGTATGTAAGTGTTTTTGCAAAATTTTTCAGAAACTGTGTATAGCAACAACAATGCATAAATATATTAACTTTTTGCCACCAATTATCAAAACTATGATTCCGTAGGTTTCAATACATATTTTAAATGTGTAGTACAATGCCAGCTATCTATTGTCATACATTAGTAATTAGCGCTATACTTTTCCTGGGTAATAATAATTCCTTATTCTGTCGAACCTTGTCATTCTGCACTTCAATATCTTACTGTAGTAAGATTGTATATATTTTGTTATGTTGGTTAGTATTTTTTTAGAGGTTTGTTAATATTGTCTATACTATTTGAGGACACATCTATATTATCACAAATTGACCTAATCGAGACACAATGGCGTTAATGTTATGACCCAAAACGTATTATCGGTTATAATATTATAGCTACAGTTACATTACAATCATTTCTGAAAACCCTTGACCTCCTCGTCCCCACTATGCCCCAACCTAACTGTACTGGCTTTTATTTTCTAACGCCTACAGATTTCTGTACCCAAATTCGGGTTTCCAATTGGTAATGTATTAGGTTCTATTTAATACTCTGAATTGTCGTTGTATGAAATTCGCTAGTATATTATAAAAAAAAAGGTAAAGCGTGTAAGCAACGCACGGCGGTTAGTAATATTTTTTTTTCATCTATTTACCTTAAATTCGTATCGGTGTGAGTCATAATAACACTCAATATTGTTGCACATAGACAAATTCAAACCAAACGACTCCTATCTGACACAGTACTTGTGTTGTTTATGTCTTTATCGATGAAAAATACTTAAGTAAAAAAAATTGTTTGCCTTTATCTTTTAATTAAACTTTTCTTAGAATTTTTTCAATCTGTAGCAAAATAAAATAAGTACTTGTTTTTAACAAGATAAATAAGAACTCGACAGTCACATTGCTTGACGGAAAAGTCCTACAGCTAAACATTTCTTTGACTTATCCGGTAGAGATCTAGTATCGATGTTGTAAACGAGTTGGTTCGGATGATCATTGAGTTTAGAGTCGAACCTTGCATAGTAGAATATGACAGTTTCGTGAACAGTTTTGGCGTTTAAGTCTGAACAATTATTTATGAACATCTCAAACTTAAAAAAAAAAAAGGGACCACAGTGGGGTCAGGGTGTAGTGGGAACGGTGGGTCCACGCGACTACAAAAATTAAAATAACTGAAAGAGATAAAATTTTTTTTAAACAAACGCTTCTATGCAAATCTGTAGACTATAGGTTAAAACCAGTAAAGTCCAAACCAAGCATAGTGAGAAATACTATACGTAAGTGAGTAATAGGAGTAATTGAGTAATTAAGAGAGGTCCAGTATTTACAGATAAAAATACAAAATATCGATGAAAGCATTGTACCTAATGATAATAATGATTATGTACTTAAAAATACATTTTTAGTACTAAGGTGGATACGCTTAGGATTCATCGTCTGTCTATATAAATGTATTGCTATAGTAGCCCATAAATCGTAGTTTGTTATGTTCAATTTTGTTGATAAAACTTTTTGTATAGAAAATGCTAAGGTTATAAAAAATCGAAAATATTTTCGAAAAACTTACAATTTTGGCACTTGTGTACACATGAAAATGTTTTAGTATATTTTTTTCGCCATCGATAAATATTCATAAATTTCAAGCAGAAAAAAACGTCGACCTAACGACAAAAACAATGTATACAATTGTCAATGTTCGAATTTCACATTTTTTTTTTTTGCACATCTTAGTGGTACTTTTGACTTTGAAAATTTGAAGGGCATAGCAAATTTTCAAAACTGTAAAATGTTATCGAATTGGATGTACTATTTACATATGATTTGTGCACATAGATATATTTTAAACTACTGCCTTTAATAGCCCGTAAAATAAAATATAGTAACCTAACCTTTAGTATGGCTATCGACGGATGTTCATAAAGGAAAAAGCAATTACAATTGGGGTTGGGACTTGAGTTGACCGAGCTGACTGAATATGATAAAATTGCTTTCAACAAATTGAACTTAAACCTGAACTTAAATTGTTACTTGAGCACTCGAAACTTACTGGGATCGCTAAAAATAGTATCCGTAAAAATATTGGCATGATTTAATAATTTTTTTTTTTAAGATTAACATCTGGCGAAAAACTATTTTCCGGCAATTAAAAAAAAAGCCAGTACAGTAGGGTTGGGGCATGGTGGGGACGGAGAGATCACAGGTCTACAGATTTTATTATAACTGAAAGTGATAAAATCACTATTAAATAAACGCTTCGATGCGAATCTTTGGATAGTATGTTCAAACCATTTTTAGCGGTTTAGAAGATATCGTGGGACCAGTAATAAAATACTTAAGTACTTAAAATGTAATATTTGGTCTTGTGCAGGGTAGACACGATAAGGGTTGATCGTCTGTCTATAAAAATGTAATGCTATAGTTACCCATATATCGTAATTAACAATATAATGAAAATTATTTCATTACATGTTGACTGTTGATTCACATACACATAGCAACCTAGAAACTGACTACGGTCAAAGTGTAAATTTACCCTATTTTCGAGGGTTTTCCTCAATAAAAAAAAACTTGACTACAGATTTTTTAGAAAATTATGTATGTTATAGTTCCATTTTAGAACTACTTTCGGTCTAATTTTCAGATCAAAATCTCTAAAACTTTGCTTATAAAAGTGAAATAAAGAAAAAAATTCTATCCCTTCTAAGGGACAGGGTTTATGATATTTTTTTGGTTTGTTAACGTTTATCGATAGTACTATGTATGAAGAACAATTCATATAAATTTGGAACATTTTCCACTATTTTTAAAAAGTTATAGAGCATCGTAATTTTAAGTTGAAAAATTTGAAAATTTTTTGGGTGTTTTTCTTAATTTTGATAGGGAAGGGGTGACTTTTTTAAAATGTTTAGCCCTGTAAAGTACCTTTCAGGTATGATTTCTGATCTATAGAGTTGCTCCACGAAGAAATCGGTTCAGTGGCTTACAAGATATCGTGGGTCCAGTCGCAAAAATAAAAAATAAAAACACATCATTGCAAAAACAATACCTTCTCAGCTCTGCACCGAAGCTAAAACAGTATTCCCGAATCGTTTCTTTGTCTAATATGTTATGAATACATCATATTATAAGTTCTAACTCCTGACAATTATTTTCAAATAATAGGCCCTAAAATTACGGCTAAAAACACAAATATCTTGCAACCCCCGTGGTGGCCAAGCAAATTGGTATTTTTTTAATTTTAGTCTAACGGCGTACAGGGGAAAATTAAGTCCATTTTCTTTATACGTTTTAACTCGATTCGGCCCGTAGCTTTTTGAAATTTTTTTATCTCAAAAATTCTATGTATACAATAGCTGTAATGCGTTTTACTTTTTTTGTTTTATTAGATAAATTGGATTATTATTTTTTTACGTATAAATATCCACGTTTGAAATGATTAGTTAAACGTCGGTTTTGTTGATACCTCTAATAGCTTAGTTTTTGTTAACTGTTTAAAATTTACTTGTTCCTGTTATTATTTACTTTAATATAAACCTATTTTACTAAAACATAAAACAAAACCGACAATGTACGTCGTACAATATATATTTTTTGTAATTCCATTAAAATGTTAAGAGAAAAATACAGTGAAAATATAGGACAGTTATTAAGTAGGTATTAGTTTGTTATTATTCCATCGAAGTGCAGCGTCCAATTAAGACTTATAATAATTATTGTATTGTTTTTCATATTTTTATGGCGACTAAATAATTTATTACGATTTTTGGTTTTTTTTTTAGAAACAGTCGAATTAATTCCAAATTTGTGTGAAATTTAAACCGTTTCCATTAAAGGGATAGAATTTTTTTCTTTATAACACTTTTTGAAGCAACTTTAGGGATTTAGGTCAGGATATAAAATATGTTATAAATAATAAAAAATATCATATCCACGCGCTGAGAACAAAATAATATCATATGAAAAGGGTTATCATGATACAAGAAAAATAAATTTGTCGAGAATGGCTATTAATTTTGTAATTTTGACATATTATTAAACAAAGTTTTACCGATAAACATTGACAAACCAATAAAATATCTTAAACACTTTCCCCTAGTAGGGATAGAACTTTTTTCTATATTTCACCTTTTTAGTCAAAGTTTTAGGGGTTGAAGTTTCAAAGGTAGATCTAATATATGCTAGAGACCCTCTAGCATATACTATTTTCTCAAAAAATCTTTGGTTAAACTTTTCTTTTATTAAAGAAAATCCTCAAAAGAGGGGAAATCAACACTTAACTCAATTTCCAGGTTGCTATGTATGAGTGAGTAAGCAGCCAATGGAAATATTTAATTATATTGTTAACAACGATTTATGGGTTACTATATCAATACATTTATATAATACAGACGATCAACTCAATCGTATGTACCCTTAAATTAAAAATCAAATGTTAAGCAAATAAATTGTCTTTAGGCACAATTTTATCGATATTTGTATTTTTATCTTTGAACACTAGTCCTAATAATATTTTCTATTTGTGCTTAGTTTTGACTGTACCTGTTCGAACGTACTATCCATAGATTCGCATCGAAGCGTTTATTTAAAAATTATTTTATCACTTTTCACTTATCATCAGTTATAATAATTCCTCTAGACCTGTGACCTCCCCGTCCCCGCTATGCCCGTCCTAACTGTACTGTCTTTGTGTTTTTATCATCATTTTAACGAGTAGTACGATTATTTTCGAACGTGTACAGATTTCATTAACCAAAAGCCCAAATTTGGATTACATGTTAAGCGTATTAAGCGTACTCTCAAAACTAATGGAGAGAAAAATACTGAGAAGGATATCCCCACTAATCGAGCCAGCAATCCCATTTTATCAAGCAGGCTTTCGACCGAACCGAGGTTGTTTCAATCAAGTACTATCCTTAATATTACACTTAGAAAAAAGCTTCAATGATAAATTAAAACCGGGAGCGGCCTTGATAGACCTCTCTGCAGCATATGATACTGTCTGGAAAAATGAACTGCTGTGATAACTAGCTAAAATTATACCATGCCCAGTCTTGCTGCGTTATATTGGTACGATTCTAAGGTAACCGGAACTTTTGAATTTTCCTAGGAGGACAGAAGAGCAAAACCAAAAGTGCTGAACGACGGCTTACCCCAGGGCTCTGTTTTGGCACCAATACTGTTGAATGTGTACGTCCATGATATGCCAAAAACAGTATTTTAAAAGTTTGCTTACGCTGATAACACATTTATAGTGTCACAAAGCAAACAATTCAAAGATGTTGAGGACACACTGACTTCTGACCTTACCCTACTTGAAAAATTTTTCAAAAAATGGTGATTCAGGCCAAACCCTTTTAAAACGATGGTAACAGAGTTTCATCTTGATAATAAAGAAGCCAATAGAGAACTAACAGTGTATTTCTGTGGGGAAACAATCCGCAATAGTAAGCTACCAGTATATCTTGGGGTAACACTAGACCGAGCCCTCACATTCTAAGCACATCTACATGTAATACGAACCTCAACTCTAGCTTTGAACTATTCTGTTGCAGAATATTGCGCACCCGTTTGGGAAGGCAGTCAACATTGTAGTGTAATTGACGTATAACTTAGGAAGGCAATGCGCAAAATCACTGGTAATTCCCCAATAATTAATGGCTCCCAGTACTAGCAAACATAAAACCACCTCGTTTACGAAGACAAAACAGTGTGCTTAGAGAAAACGAAAAAATCGACAAACGTTTAGATGTACCGACTCACGAAGACGGACTTGAAAACCCAAGACTAGAGTCACGGAAGCCATTTTTGACGAGGGCCAACGAAATTTCCGACACTAGAAAACTCATACCAGACCCTTGGCAAGAAGAGTGGGAAAGGAAAAGACCCGGGGAAGCATCACATCTCAAAAGAGCACGCAATCTCATAGCTGGAACGAACCAACCGAGGAAAATATGGACTAGACTTAACCGTACAAGAACTAGACAAGGAAGACACAAGGAATTAATGCATTAATGGAAATTGATAGATGATCCAACTTGTGATTGTGGAGAGGGCGTACATTCAATGAGCCACATAATTGAGGAATGTCCGTTAAGGAAGTACGACGGAGATCCGGAAGACTTCCTCACAGTGACGCCGGAAGCGGTGGGTCGGATGAATTAGACAATGATTTGTGAAAAAATAAAAACAACAAATTATAATAATAGGAATAATAATATATAAATATCCGTTGACATACCATTTTATTCTATGTATGTCATACGAATAATTGTATAAATAAATAATATTTCTTGTAGAACTGTGACCTCCCCGTCCCTACTATGCAATGACCTCTAACTGTACTGTCTTTGTTTTTTTGGAAAAATGTTAACGAGTAAAACGATTATTTTCGAACGTGTACAGATTTCCTCAACCAGAGCCCCCAATTTGGGTTACCAAATCATAATGCGTAAGGTTTTATTTTGTGCTATGAATTGTTGTTCTATGAAATGTGCTAGTGTATTATAAAAAACGATCAACAATACACGGTAAGTAATATTTTTTTTTTGCGCATTATTTACTTGAAGTTTGTATCGTCGGTATGAAAACACCGATGTACTCACATAATAATACACATAAAAAAAGCTCCATGGTTGTAGGTGTGAACATATTTTTCGTACTATTGAATGCGTTAGTATACGAAAGACCTTGACATTTTATTATAATAAGCATATTCGATATAGACACAAATATATTGAATACATTTAGGCAGAATTTACAAAAATGTGAAAATTTGAAATACATTTATATTATATAAGTATATAATATATCTTTTATATAATAATAAAAAAACTAGAAATCATTATGAAAACAAAAATGATTTTATTTTTATCGTCTTAGAACACCCAAAAATGTCTACAACCGGTCATGAATAATGTTACTACATTATTTTTATATTCATATTTTAAAATCCTTTGATAAATCTTTTATAACTTTATTATTAATTTTCTAAATAATTATATATTCACTTTTTTAAACGGAAAAGTATTAAAAACACATTTTAAGCTGTATTATTTATTGAAATAAGAAGAAAACATATAACACATATATTTATGTGTTGTTTTGTATGCTTGTTCAATCAGTTACAGTCTTACCACAATGTACCAAATAACAAAATATTCGAAAACAAAAACAATATCTTTTAAATCGACCTAAATATATTATTTGAAGTCTCCGACATTAAAACGATTTTGATTATTATTTTATTATGGGTCCACTTATGTTTTACTTGATTACTTGAAATTGTAGAAAAATTGTCAGTATTCCGAACTTTTAAGATTTTTAATATATTCCATCTCTCATGGAATATTTGTAAATTAATATAAATGTTTGGATAATAAGATAGATTATACAAATATTAAGATATAACATACAAAAAAAAATTCATTTTTTATTTAAAAAACTCATTTTGTCGACTAGTATGTAATTTACAACATCTTAGCCAATTTTTTTGTTTTTATATACTCCCTGACTCCATTACAGACATTAGCTTAAATGAGTTTTATGTATTATGTAAACAATATATATTTAAAATAGTATGTATAGTTCATATATAATAAATAATTTAAAAAAAACACATCATTGTAAAATATACAAAAATGTTTAACTAACAAAAGACTTCTAATGTTTAAGATATTTTCCAGGATATTTTTAGAGTACTATGTTTGAAGTATATCTCACACACTATAATATAATGAAATTAATAGCACGGTGAACCATCAGATGTAAGACTTGTTTTCTCGAAAACTATAAATATTTTAAAAATAATTTTTTTTCTATACTTTTAGGTTTATGTATTTTTAAATAATTATTAAATGTTCACCTTTATTGTTTATACGTATAAGAAGTCATATTTTTTTCAAATGGGAACATTTTTTCCATCAATATGCAAATAAAAATGTATTAAACTGTTAGGGTTCGTTTGCTATTATTATTAATTATCTTCGTTTGCTATGACATTGTAAGTTTAGTATTAGAATTTTCAAACTATTTATTAAAAATCATATAAAATACCCATAAAACTTGTTCAAATTCATCATATAACATGAAAAACTCAAAGAAAACATTGATGTAAATTATGTAAATAGATGTAAAATAATAATAATATTTTTTTTAGATAAATCTCAACACTGTCTGCTAGTCCATAAAATGTGTTTGCAAACTAATTAGTTAAGTGTAATGTATTTCTAGATAATTTTTAATACATTAAGTAAGATTGCAAATTAAACAACAATATTTGCTAAATAAATAGCTAACTAAATTAATTAAGGCAAAAGTTAATTTATAACTATATTTTGGTTAGATTTACTTTGTATTTAAATTATAATTGTAGGGCAACTGTCAGTTGTTCTCCGGATTTGGTTTTATAATAATTGTGTAGAAAAATAAACATGGACAGTTTCTATAATTAACGAAAATCGTGTAGATTTTTGCTACAGCCTTTTTCTTATAATTAGCGAAAGTCTTTTTTTTATTTTACTGGATATTCATGATACATCTACTAAAAATAATATTTTTTTTTTTGTATTTGGAACAATTTTAACAAGTAGAACGATTTTTTTTCAACGTTTACAGAATTTTTTAACCAGAGGCCTGAATTTGGGTTTCCAATTGATAATGTATTCCATTTTATTTTATACATTGAACCTTCGTTGTATGAAATGCGCTAGTATATTATTTACCTTAAATTCGTATCGATATGGAATAACGTATGAGTAATAACAACAATATACATAAAATTTATATTGTACTTTTCAATGCGTTAGGCATAGAAGACCTTGAATTTACTGTGTGCAAAAAGACAATAAATTTTCATTTTTAGTATCTTATTTTTTTAGTTTCGTAGCAATGAGTATAATAAAACATGAGTAATATCCCACAAAAAAAAAATTCGTAATCAATACACATCCACAACAATTTTACAAATTTTGAATTTAGCACACAATGCTAAATTTCAAAATAATATATAACAAAAAAATTTGAAATCGACATCCCAAAAAAGGGTTAAAATACAAATGATATTTTGAAGTGAAAATAATATTGACAATCATGATTAAACGTGTATTGGGAACAGCATCCTTATTTATTAGACATTGTAGACAAATATGCTCATAAGTCAGAATTTATTGTAGCCAAAAGCTGTTGTAAAATTTATAAGTTTGATTCCAGTGCAAATGTTTTGACCCATCTTAAGGGGGTTGAAGTGGGCTGTCTGTTGGACATTTTAGACCTAAAAGCCTGACATAATTACGCCAACTCAGGATGGTTAGATATCATTTATGTACAAATATTTGACTAAATCGGCCACTTTTCTAGGTTAATGTAGAAATCGACTAACGGTATTTTATTTATAACTGTGTTTAAGTCCTATTTTATTTGCTCAAATTTGTCTTGTTGAAGTATATGAAACAGTTATTCAACAGCTCTGGCACATAACCGAGCGAAAAGTGTTACCAAAAAAAACGGTAAGAGGTAAGATATAAGAGATAAGAGATATAGGGTTGGGGGCTGGAATGGGGTTGGGGTGGGAATGAGGCCGGGGGTGGGAATTAGCTTTGTCACATAACCGAAAGAAGTGTTACCAAAAAAGCGTTACGCTGTTATTTTAAATTATGTGTCGTATTTACAACGATCAAACTAGTACTAAATAATTAACTCAGATTAGTTTAAAGGGTCAAATTCTCTATGAATTGTTTCAGGCCACGTATTATGAAAACACTCAAATATTAGCCAGAAACTTGATCTGTTTACCAACCACCTTAGGTACTAGCTTGTTACTGCTTGTTAATGTACTATTTCATTATCTATAATTCCACCACTACTCTAAATTTATTCGGTACTTCAACGAGACATGCAAAATATGCTCTTTTGTGGTTTCAGACTCGACTGAAAAAAGCTTTTTAATTTTTTTTTATATTATTTATTATACAATTTTAAATAAATATTGTTTACATAATACATCTAATTCATTTAAGCTAATGTTTGTGATGAAGTCAGAGGGTAATATTAAAACAAAAAAATTGCAAGTGTAAAGAATAATATTCATCGAAATTCCAGATGAAAAATGTTAATATTGATCTAAGATGTTTTAAATTACATACTAGCCGACGAAAAGATTTGTTTAATAACAAAAAAATGAGGTTTTCTTTTTGTATGTTATATCACAATATTTGTATAATCCACTTTATTATCCAAACATTTATCTTCATTTATAAATATTCCATAAGAGATAGAATGTATTTTGTAATATGAATGCGTTAAAACTTTCGTGGATTGATACATCAATTGAGTAATTTTCGAATATAATAATGTCACATGTCAATTAATGTATTTTGTAAGTCTTAAAATATTTATATATTTTCTATTCATTTATAAAACTAAACTCGGAATACTGACAATTGCCCTACAATTTTAATTATTCAAGTAAAAAATGCATGGCTCCAATATATAATAACAATAAAAACCGTTTTAACGTTGGAGACTTAAAATAATTTTACTAGGTCGATGATAAAAGATTTTGTTTTTGTTTTCGAATATTTTCTTATTTAGGACATTGGTGTATGACTATAACTGTTTGAACAAGCATACAAAACAATGAACCAAAACAAGTAGTCTTCTCATTTTAAATAAATAATACAACTTAAAACGTGTTTTCAACACGTTTTCCCGTTCAAGAAAGTGTATATACAATTATTTAGAAAAGTCATGATAAAGGTTTTAAATTTTGAATGTAAAAATAATTATAGTAATATTATTCATGACTGGGTGTAGACAATTTTAGGTGTTCTAAGACCAATTGTAGGAATATGGATAAAAACGAAATGCAATCCAAAAATATAATTAACGTTTTCATAATAATTCATAGCTTTTTTTAATTTTATATAAATAATAATATATTATAAATTTATTTACAATTTTCTCAAATCTGTAAATTCTACCCAAAGGTATACAACACATTTGTGCCCATATCGAATATGTTTAACATAATAAAACTCCAAGGGCTTTTATATACTATGAAAAATTTGAATACATCTACCAGAAAGGAGCTTTTTTATATGTATTATTATGACTTATATGTTTTTATATATCGATACGAATTTAAGGTAAATAAAACACAAAAAAAAAAACTATTACTAACCGTGTGCTGTTTACACAATTATAACATACAACGAAAATTCAGAGCATAAAATAAAACCTTACATAATATGGTTAGGAAACCCAAATTTTGGCCTCAAAGAGCAATTCAGTGTTCACAGATAAAAAATACAAATATCGATAAGAGCATAGTGTATAGTTTAAAGGTGGATATGATTAAGGTTACATTTGATACATTTTCGTTTTAAATGTATTCACTTTTTGTAACCACTGGTGGAATTAGGTGACACTGACTATTTAATTAAACATTTCAATTTAACAATTTTTAGTCGTTAGATAAAACTACTCTTCTATATTGGAATCTTTAATGAAGGCGTGACTAAAGAATTAAATGCCTTAAGTTTGTTAGTTGTAAATTCACTGATTACATACTTAACATACTACAATACATTTATATGACACTTACACAAAGGGCTTTACACATTAAAGGACTTGCTTCCACAAGGAGTTGAAGAAAAGTAAAAAAGAAAGCAGAGTTTAAACATTATGTTATATTTATAAATTAGTCACAAATATAAAGTGGGTTTATTTATTATCCACAAATTACAAAGCAATAAATACTTACAATTTGCATTAATTTTTTGCAAGCTTTAGAGGAACTATACTCATCGATTAATATGTCATCATACTCTAAACTTTTTCTGATGTGCGATTCAATATTTAACACAGCGATACTGTTTATTTAATGCACTAAATGATCGCTCTGAAGAGCAGTTTGATACGGGACAACGTAGATACATTCTCAGAACAATATTTACATAAGGGTTTGAAGGGTCTTCAAATCCTTGATTTTTAAGTGTTAGACACATCTCTATATTTGATTCACTAACAGAAGATGGGCTATGTACAAATCTGATGGCCCCTTCTAAAAAATTGCCACCCCCCCTCTAAATACTTCACTGTCGTCTCTCTATACAAATGTATTGCTATAATAACCCGTGTATCGTTGTTCACAATATAATGAAATATTTTCATTGTCAGTTTACTCACTCACACATAGTAACCTGGAAACTGACTATGGTCAAAGTATAATTTTTCCCTTTTTTGGGGGGTTTTCCTTAATAAAAAATAAAATTTGACAAGATTTTTTTGACAAAATTGTATATGTTATATTCTAGAAATTATACCTTAGGTATAGTTTTCCCGACCTAAATCCCTAAAACTTTGCTTCAAAAAGTGTAACAAAGTAAAAAAATCTAGCTTTTCTATTGGAAACGGTTTAAATTCTACACAAATTCGGAATTAATTTGACTTGTTAGTTGTTAAATCTTAAAATTGCGCCAACTAAATTTTTTAAGACTTTCAGCCATTTTCTAGAAAGGGGGAGGGTAATTGAAATTTCGGGGTTTTCCTTGTACAATTTTGTTGATGAAACTTTTTATGTAGAAAATGCTAAGGTTATAAGAAATCGAAAATATTTTCGAAAAACGTACACTTGTGCACACATGAGAATATTTTAGTCATTATTTTTGTCATCGATAAATTTTCATACAGAAAAATACGTCGATCGAACGACAAAAACAATTGTCAATGTTCGAATTTCAAATTTTTTTTTCTGTGCACATCTTTGTGTTACATTTTACGTCAAAAATTCAAAGATTATAGCAAATCGTCAAACTTGAAAATTTTATCCAATTGGATAAAATACTAAACTTTAAGTTTATACTAAACTTAAAGTAAACATAAAAATTGCTATCGACGGATATTCGCAAAGGAAAAATCCATTACAATTTGGGTCAGGACTTGAGTTGGGCCAAGCTGATTAAATGTGATAAATTCACTTTTAAAAAATTAATAATAACCTTAAACTGGTACTTGAGCTCTCAAATTTACTAGGGCCATTCTAAGGAGTATCCATAAAAATATTGGCATGATTTGATTATTTTTTTTTTTTTAAGATTGAACATATGTGTACATAACATATATAAGAGTTCTAACTCCAGACAAATCTTCAATTAAAATTTCCAAAAAACAATTTGCATCCCGCCGCAAGGAGGTGGGAAATGGGTCTAACTTAAATTTAAAATCTCAAGTAAATATTCCTCTCTAGAAATTTCAACTCGATTCGACCATTTTTCTGGAAATTATAGCCAGTAAAAGTTGAAACTTAAAAACTAGTATGGTGTTTTTTTTAAATTTTAACTGTAAAGAAGTGAACTTTTCAATTTTTACTCCCATAAAGTTGCCAACTAGATAACGTTTGCGATTTATAGAGTTTTTACTCGAAGGAATTGGTCCAGTAATAAAAAAGTTTCAACGCAAATACAGACACAAATAAAACCTACATCATAATGCAAATATATTTCAGATAACAGCTGTTGACGGTTGATTCACCTTTACTCGTTGCAACCTACAAACTTCCAGCCGTAAAAATGAAATTTTTCCCTTTAGCTTAGTTTAAAAAAACAATAATAAAACAATAAAACAAAGTTTCACTACAAATTTTAAAGAAAATTATATGTGACCCCGTATAGCCTCATTGTAGGAAAAACTTTTGAACACCAAGGAAAAACCACTTTTTTTTTTTATTAGTCAAAACTTAACTATAGCTGTAATCGATTTTGAAAGTCTATTCATATGCTTCTAAACGCCAACAGTTATAAAAAAAATGTATTGAGTTATGCTTAATTTGTAGAGTTATTTAAATAGATAATGAAGAATACTAGCCAAAAAATACTCGTTTTCACCGAGATGTACCTACTTTTCTTATGCAGGCAAAAAAAAACAAATTTCTTGAACCCGTCTAAAAATTATATTCATATTATACATCAGACAATAACTGGATATTTATCACTGTAATTATGTTCTGCGAGTTTCTGGAAAAACGGGAGGAATTTAATTGAAAATATAAAAAAAACTATAATTAGTATCACTTTTTCCTAAATTTTGTTTTTGGAGGTTTCAAAATCAAACAAAGCAAATACTGTTACTTTTAAAATGTCCATAGTGTTTAAACAAAGTACTTAAATAGTAAAAATTAATTAGGATTAGATGAAATAAATCCGAAAGAATTTAAGACAATAGCATTATTCCAGTCACTAAAGCTCATTCATAGTGCAAATTAATAACAAAAACAATTGCTGGTTGATAAAATCACTTTGGAAAAAAAATGCATAAAATTGTCAATGTGATATTACCGCCGATAGTACATTTAATACATTTAAAATATAAATAGGTATTGATAAAAGCACAGTAAAGACAATGCACTTAAAATTAACCTATAACTATTGCATATAATTAGTAGGAATCATGTCACACCCTTGGAGCAAGACTGCTACAACTTAAGTTCTGTGGAAATATAACTTAAAGATTGAACCTGCTCCCAAATGGTTAATTTTAACTTTTAAAGCTTTAATTTCAATTATTTTTGTCATCCGGTGCTTGTTATTTTATTTTCAAGCCATTTAGCTAGATCTCAGCCAGACACCCCAATTTGAGGTTATGACTGTTTAGCAATAAGTTTTAACAAACCAAACTGCCAAAGTTGTTTGTTGTGTCAGTTTACCAATTTAAATATTTTATAATCCGTAATGAGAAATGTGGCAGTTTTGTTATTCTTTTTAGTTTATTAATATATTGCTACAAGACAAAATGTGGCAGTTTGTTATTATTTCACCAGTGTCATCTGGTTAAGAATTATTATCAAGCTGAAAGTTAAAACGCCTCAAATCGAAATGAGACAGTCTTGAATTATTATGCTTAAGTATAAAAAAACTGTAGCAGTATTATATTTTTTTTCAACCGAAAAAATCAAGAAATTTATCACAGAAACGTTAGTTAGGTTACACGTCAACCCATACCTGGCCGGACACGAGGGCATTTAACCCTTTTTTTTTCATCTTCCTATTAAATTATGGTAAAGACAATTTTGATATGATTTACCATTACACAAAAAAAGGAAATGTATTTACTAAATTTTACAATTTGCACGTTGGGAACTAAAGAAACTTTTTAGACCCTTAGGAAAAGTTTTATGCCTTACCGGTCGTTATTTTGCTAAATTCGTTTATTATGACTACATTTCGCGCATCGATAAAGAAAACAAAATAATATATCGTTGTAAAGCAAACACCCAATATTAATACACTTGTACCTTCGAGTATATTACAAAAACATGTTATTCTACTATTTTTGATAAATCAAAATAAACTAGAAAATCGTTTGATTCATTAAGGAATGGACACTAGTTTTCTCTTAAAATAATAGCATTTTTGTAGCTTTTATAATAGTTGGAGACACTTAAGTTGGTGTTATTATACAATATTTTAAAACTATTACTAAACATTTACCTTGTCTAATTTTTTTTTGAAGCTCAGTATTTTTGCAGAAGCGTAGTGCCAGCAGAAAAAATTATATTTCACTCCACCTTTTCTCCCGTCCTAAATTTTAATGTTGAATAACTCCCAAAGTAATTAGCCAAAACTGGTTATCGACCGGTATACTATTCAGAAAATTATTCTCAGTTTAAATAGTAAAATAAATAGGTACACAAGTTACTATTTAAGTTTTTAAAAGTTGATAGACTTATGAAAAATAATTTAAAACAAAGGTTAATGTTTAGTATTTTTATAATATTGTAAAATATGAAAACCAAAAATGTTTTCAAAAAAGATATACTACAAAATTGAAATTATTCTAAAGCGTACTCATTCCATCTTTAAACTATGACGAAAACATTCGGTTTGAGTGACCAATAAAAAAGTTTTTTCAATTTTAAAAATGCCCATTGCTTTGTGTTCCACTCAATTTTAAAATATTTAAAACGGCGGTGACCATTGGAGATGGTGGAAAATTTTCAAAATATTAGGGGTCTCGTTTTAGGCCAATGCGAACCAATAAGTCATATGTGATAGACTATTGCATAGGTGTATAAATTATTGTAGTAATTGTTGTGAACATTTTGTATAATTTCGCACATTGGGGCATGTATTTCAAAAGTTACACTGAGTTCAAAAGTAAATAAAGATTTATATGTACGATTTTCTATGGAAGTATTATTTATCGAATACTCGCCAAAGCGTTAACTCGAAAACACAATTTTTTTACCATAGAAAAATACATGGGTTGTTCGATGTGCGTTTCCATTTCCGCTGTTTACACAAATGGAAATATACGAATCGACAAATTCAAGGTCTTAAGAAATTCATGGCCAACCCGACTTATTGACGATTTTCTAGAATAATAAAAAATAACAATTTACGTGAATTGTTTTGGGTGTTTTTGTAATACAATGTTATTTCAAGGTCATTGTAATTTTCCCCCCTTCGATTAGAGGATTTTAGGGAGGTGTGATTTTGCAAATCTTGTAGCAACTTTTATGAATAACAAATTTGGACATTTACGTTAGTCCATTTTTTGTTTTTTAGTAAAATAGAATTTGATTGTACTATGAAGTTTATAAAATAGTTTAAAAGAGCTGTAGTCTTCTAATAAGTTGGATTATTATTATTTTAACTTTTATAATACATAAATAGTCGCATTTGCATTAATCGAAATAATTGTTCAGACTTAAATGCCAAAACAGTTCACTGAACTGCCATAATCTAATACGCAAGGTTCCATTCGAAACTCAATGGTCATCTGAACCAACTTGCTTACAACCTCGCTCTCTAGTCTATGCCGAACATTTTGGTCTGCGCCGAAATCGGCAAAGGGATCTGCTTCGGTTATTCAAAGTGCCTCAAGGCCATAATATATCATTGCGTTTGTAAAGTTTTGAGTTGGTAGATAAAGGTAAACATTTTTGTTATCATGTATAAGTATTTTCCATCGATAAAGGCATAAACAACTCCAAGGAATAGTGAGCTAGGAGCCGTTCGGTTTGACTTTTTTCTATGTGCAATAATATTGAGTGTAAAAAGCCAGCAGAGTGGGTCGGGGCATGGCGGTACTCATTTTTATTTTGTAAAAACTGTTATACGAATTTAAGGTAAATAGTCGCAAAAAAAATATTACCGACCGTGTGTTGTTTACATACCTTTTCGTTTTTTATAATGCACTAGCACAACGACAATTCTGAGTATAAAATAAAAACTTACACATTATACAATTGGAAACCCAAATGTGGGCCTCTGGATAAAGAAATCTGTAGACGTTAGGAAATAAAAGCCAATATAGTTAGGTCGGGGCTTAGTGGCGACGGGGAGGGGACGGGTTGAATCACTATTAAATAAATACTTCATTGCCAATCTGTGGATAGTAGGGTCAAACTAATACAGTCCAAGCCAAGCACAGTATGAAAGTATTATATTATGTAAGAGAATGAGTAGTAGTAGTAAGTGAGAATTTTGAGAAAATTGTATATGTTATAGTCCCAATCTTTATGTTTAGCATGTTTTTCTTGATTTTTACAATTTCTGATTTATAGAGTTGCTACACTAAGAAATCGGTCAAATTTTCCCGGTTTTATGGATGATATGGTTGACTTTTTCTACTTTTAACCCACCAAAGTACCAATCGCATACGATTTTGGATCTATAGAGGTGCTACTCAAGTAAATCAGCCCATTGGAAAAAGTTATCGGGTCGACAGAAACAAAAAAAATACTTCATTAATAAACCAAAATCTAATACAGGGTGATTTTATTTATCATGAACCACTCGACATCTCGTAGAGTTTAATAAGAAATTCAAATTTTTTTTCCATATTGTTTACATATAACATATGTTCTCAATTTTTCACAATTTTTTGTGTTTTTACCGTACTCCCAACTTAGATTTTTTGATAGCAGCTGTAACGGTTACATTATCTACACGTTCCCGTTGACTCCGAACCACACATGCATAGGCACTAATCATGCTTTTCCGGTCGAATGACCGAAGATATTATTGGGTATTTGAAAGATTACGAACGAATTTCGGCAGCAAATACCTCGACTGACAGGCAAAAAGTAGTTATGTTTCCGCTGTACCTTAGAGAGGAAGCGAAGATTTTGTTTGAGAAGATAGAGGGTGAAACTAATAGCTTAAAATATTTTGTAGGATTAATTTTCCTACCCTGCATTGTTCTTATTTAAATCATATTTAAGCCAATCCAATACCATTGTAGTTGAACAGCCAGGATATTTTTTCCACAACTGGCTATATATAACATAATTATTTTATCAAACAAAATAAATTGGTTAAGTTCAATTAGAAAATAGTTAATTCTGCCTAATTTTTGATTATAACAAAATAAACAAATGATAAAAATTTTCTTATATAGGCAGAATTCAATATTTTCTAATTGAACTTAACCAATTTATTTTGTTTGATAAAATAATTATGTTATATATAGCCAGTTGTGGAAAAAATATCCTGGCTGTTCAACTACAATGGTATTGGATTGGCTTTAATATAATATTTAAATAAGATTAATGCCGGGTAGGAAAATTAATCCTACAAAATATTTTAAGTTATTAGTTTCACCCTCTATCTCGTTGAACGACATTATCCGCCGCGATCTAAAAATAACATCCATGCAGGAGAAATTACCCGGTTTACCCGCAAACACGCAAAAGACTGGAGCTTCACTCAAATACAGCTGTCATACAACTCCTTGAAAACTCGCAAGACATCAGACCGCGCAAACGACCGAAGCCGTTCGACTTAGTCTAATTATTAGATTAAGAATGGGACTACTTCATTGGAAGTAGAACCCCACACATGTTTTGCTTAAGTATATAAATATTTTACTCGTATGTATGTGCTAAATATACTCCTTTGATTTATATTTATAACGATTTTTTAATCATTTAAATGAAAATGTCCTTGACAATAAAAAAAAAAAAAAGAATGTCTGGGTTAAATTTCAGCTCTCTACGATATTGGAAAACGGGTTAAATTAATTTTATAAGATTTGAAAAAACACAACATTTTAGAGAAATGACCCCCACATTTAACCTTGTGTAGGGTGACCTGGATGTCCGAGTCCTAATATTGTTAAAGGATATTGTATTGTCATTCGAGATGAGTGTCTGTGCCTATACTTTTTTTTTACATTAAATTATTTTTCATCGATAAAAGCATGAACAATTTCAAGGACTAAGTCGGCTATGTGTCGTTCAGTTTAACTTTTTTTCTATGTGCAATAATATTATGTATAAAAAGCCAGCACGTTTTTATTTTATGAACAACTATTTTACAGGCGGTGAGTGATCTTAGACATAAATAAGTACACCGACAAAACAGTATTGTGTAAGATGGATAATTCAATAAAACCCGGTTTGATATATTTTTGTAACAAAAGCAAATCAGTATCGTTCTAAAAAGTTCATCTCTTCTCTTTCAGAATCGAGGAAAAACACCCTGAATATGTAATTATTGTATTTTATTTTTGGAAATAGTCACACTAATTCCAAATTCGTATATAACTATTTTGATATAACTTGATACGTTAAAAAAGTTTGAAGGTCATGACAAAGTCATAATATGGTGATATTGTCGAATCACCTAACACATTTTAGGTTTCTTTCACACAGATGTTTCGATAAATTCTTTTGTAACCGCCACAGTTACAAAATATTTTCTATTTCACATAAACGTAATTTTGTATCCACTTGACAGCAAAATTCGTGTCGAAAATAAAAACGAAATTAGAAAAGCTAGTACAGTGGAAACGGAGGCATAGTGGTGACAGGGCAATATAGAGCGGGGTGGACAGGGGGCATGGGTTGATATGACTTATTGCGTGTTGAAAAAAATTTACATTTTTTGGATGTTTTTCTCGGTATGAAAAATTAAGGACAATTTGGTGTGTTCAAGTGTTTCACAATCTATATAGCGATTTAAAATGTGACGACTCGAGTTAAAATTGTTACGAAAACTGCCCGTACTTACAAATAATAAATGGACACGTTAATTATAAGTAGAAGATTAGCTTGAGAAGCCACCCATTGACGACACTCTTATTAATTTGTTTATTTTCTAATTATGAGAGAGAAGGTCTATGCACCACTTTTTAATCGTTTAGGTGGATTGTTGGCCATCGAGGGTAACGTAAGGTCATTTACGGTTTGGATGGTTTTGCAGAGAGTTATAATAACGGTTGTAGTACTTCTTGGCAACTTAGGATATAGCTTTCATTTGTAGGTCTGTGTGTACATATTTATCAACTACAAAATAATTTTTTTAAAAATGGTCGAATCAGTTCAAAATTTGTATGGAATATTCTTTAGACATTTTAATACTGGCAAACTAACGTTTTAATAATTGCTTCGACCCAACTTTATATAGACTACAAACATAAAGCCACCGTTTTCTAAGACTCTATAAGTAATACTTAAAGTCGTGAAGACCAAGCGAATAGCGATACAAATTTTTAACAATACCATAACAGTGATCATTCAATATAATTTCATATTATTATCCATTAAATATAACTATCAAACCGCTACGGTTGTCTACGCCACCCGTTTCTTTTCCATTATCCATTATTACTATTATTTTTGTTATCTAATATAAAATTGTATCCCCGACGTTTCGGCGATAATAAAGCGGCGGTTTCCGTCAGAGAACACTAGTCCTACCTGACAAAGTTCGGTACAGAACACGAGTCCGTCACTTATTATCGCCGAAAGGTCGGGTATAAAAGGCTGAGTGACCGATGGTCAATCATCCAGTCGTTTACTTGCCTTGTAGTAAGACCCACCCGCGGCAGACTTGCGCTTGGCAGTAAACTGACTTCTCCCTTGTTTCCCGGGAGCTCGTCGTGCGGTTGGTGCGTCGGCCAGTGGTATAATAGTCGGAGTGATTCTGGCATTATATCGGTCGTCGCACACGTCGCTTCCTATGGGGTAATAGTCAGAGTCATTCCGGCATTACACCGGTTGTCCGACCGTCCGACGCAGCTCTCCCACCGTCCCGTCAGTACGACCGACGTCGCGTTTATTTTAGTTGTCGTTACTATTTACGTGTTTTTTTTTTGTTTTCTCTTATGTCTTAAACCAACTTTTATGCATTGTTATTTTCTCTTATGTCTTAAATCAACTTTTATGCATTGTCATTCATCGTTCATGTTAATAAAACATTTTCTGTCACTGCGACCACTAGAGCGTTATTAAAACCTACCTAGTTACTATCACCTACAACCTACAATCCTAAACATTTGGTCCTTCGGGCCGGATACAACAGAACAAACCAAGACCTTACCAGAAATCTACCGTCTTCTACATACAGTCCACTCAACTTGCATCGCTTCATATCAAAATGACTATGCCAGAGTCGGTCAAATATGTCGACGCCAAGGCTCGAGTAGTGCGAGCATTGGCCACCATCACGAGGTTCACAAAGGCATCGAATGAGTATCTCGCCGAACAAACCAGTACCAGCAAACGGGCAAAAGTAGAAACCATACTCTTAGAACTGAACAGTCTGCGTGCCCAAGTCGAAAAAGTCATTCAAATCATGGAAACTGCAGTGGGATCTAAAACAGCGCCGATCGACGTCACTGATAATTCTTGTAGCACTTCGCTAAGTGATTCATTCGACCAACTCTATTATGATCTTATAGCTATGGCTCACATACATAATATTCCATTGGCTAAACAAGTCGAAATCACGTAAACGTTCAGTAACCAGACCACTCAATCCGGGAATTCGTCGTTGTACCAACTGCCTAAACGCAAGTTTCCCACCTTTTCCGGAAGTCTAAAAGAGTGGCAAGGTTTCGATGATTTGTTTAACTCAATACTGTCTCATTCACCAGAACTTCAAGATGTTGAGAAATTTGAGTTTCTAAAAACAGCGCTAGAAGGAGAAGCTCTTTCCCTTATAGCGCATCTTGCGTTGACCTCAGCCAATTATCAAAGTGCATGGACGATCTTGCGAAGCAGGTACGGGAACAAACGTGATTTAGCACGTATCCATTTAGACGCACTATTGGTGCCTCAAAAGGTTACTTTTACCAATGCCGGCTCAATCAAACACATAATCAACATCATTCAAGAACATACTGCCGCATTAGACAACTTGAATTTTGTCACTCGCCAGTGGGGGCCAATTTTGGTTCACATATTCGAACAACACCTGGATTATGAGTTACGGTCTTGCTGGGAGTTACGGGTTGGCGAAAATCATGCTCCCACGGTAAACGAATTTGTGGACTTCCTAAAAAATCATATCCGATCGGCAGAAGTCCATCCGTCTGGTTCTACATCAACAAGTAATGCCATGAAACCATCCTTCAAAAACCCCAGTTCAAGAACTAACCATCGTCAATCGACCAGAGTTCTAACTACAACTGTTGCACAGACGCCCAGCACCAAATGTGCATTATGCAAAGCGGTCCATTCAATACGTCAATGCCCAACGTTTCTTAAGGACTCTCCTACTGAACGGTTTCAAGTAACAAAGTCGTTAAATCTCTGCATAAATTGTTTAGGCGCTGGTCACTCGTCAACATCATGTCCCTCAAAAAACACGTGTAAATCCTGTCGGAAACATCATCACTCACTACTTCATTTCCACGAAAAGATGCCATCAAGTGACGATACTGTTCCGCCAACCTCAATGGTAGCGACACATCCTCGACCACGATCTGTTCTACTATCAACCTTACTGGTCAACATCTCGTCGATAAACAAGGAAACCTATACTTTCCGAGCACTATTGGACACCGGATCCCAGGTCAGCTTTATAACAAAAAAATGTGCTGATCGCCTGTCACTAACTCAACGCCGCTGTTCTTCTAAGGTAAACACTTTCTCCGGGACGTCAGTAAACGCAGTGTCTGGCATAACATCAATCGAGCTGGTACCAGTGGGTAAAACTGAGCCCCGCATCTCGCTCGATGTCTTTGTGGTTAACAAAATTACCGATGCAACACCGCAGTCAAGTCTTTCGTTCACTTCATGGTCTCACATTAGCAACTTGGAATTAGTAGATCCGACATTTCATCTTTCTGGTCCAATTGACATCTTATTTGGAGCTGATGTCGCACCAACCATACTGACTGGCACCCGCGTCGCAGGGCATCCATCAGAACCAACAGCTTTTGGTACCATATTTGGATGGATTTTGATGGGACCAATATCACAAACATCCAACAAACCAGCTACCTCATTGTTAGTGACCACAACCGAAACACTAGAACAATCGCTAACACGGTTTTGGGAGATGGAGGAGGCACCAAAGGTACAACACCTTAGTCCTGACGAAGTTCAGGCGGAAACCATCTTTACATCTTCAATAAAACGCCTAGCCTCTGGACGGTTCAGTGTTGCCATACCATTCAAACATCCGCGTCCATTACTTGGAGATTCCAAAAGTGGAGCGCTTAGAAGATTTCATGCTCTCGAACGGCGTCTGTCTCAAGATCCAAATCTGGGCAGTCAATACGCAGATTTTATGCGAGATTACTTAGAAAGTAAACACATGGAAGTGGTTCCTGCAAGCAATAAAATTACTCCGTATTGCTATTATATACCGCATCATTGTATCCTTCGTCCGGAAAGTCAAACTACAAAACTTCGTGTAGTTTTCGACGCCTCAGCTCGAACTACCACTGGGCAGTCATTGAATTCCAGCGTGTACACAGGGCAGAAGTTACAGCAGGAGATGATCCAAATTTTGATTCGAGCTCGAGTAAATAAATTTGTATTCACTGCAGATGTTAAGCAGATGTATCGACAAATCCAAATCCACCCAAACGACCGAGACTATTTGCGCATTCTTTGGCGCTTTAAATCAGACTCACCAATCCAAGAATATCGCCTGTGTACAGTCACATATGGAACCTCGTGTGCTCCTCACCAAGCCTTGCGTACGATGCAGTACCTGGCGACAATGGAAGAGTCAAACTTTCCAATTGCTGCTAACGTGCTGAAGAACGACATGTTTGTTGACGACATTCTTACCGGCGCCCAGTCAGAAGAAGACACACTTTTCTGTCAACAACAGGTGATTGCTCTGTGTGCTCAAGGGAAATTCCAACTGAGAAAATGGGCTAGTAATCTACCCAGCGTCTTGCAAGCTGTGCCCGCCACTGATTGTTCCATGGATCCCGCGGTATTGTTTGACGACGACGGACAAGCAATACTCAAGATCCTCGCCATGCATTGGAACCCTAAGCAGGACTATTTTTCATACAATTATCATAGTCCGAGCCTTACGACCACAAAACGTTCGGTTCTATCAGATATGGCACGTATCTTCGACCCATTAGGTTTCTTGGCACCTGTTATTTTCCTGGCCAAATATGTAATGCAACTATTATGGACGTCCGGAATTGGTTGGGACGATCCCGTTCCCGAGCAAATACTAATGATGTGGAAACGGTATCAACAAGAGCTTAAGTGCATACAGACATTGACTATCCCTCGTCGGATCACGTCGGATGGGCATCCATCGTATGAGTTACATACTTTTTCTGATAGCTCCGAAAAGGGATATGCCGCTGCAGTTTATCTACGGTGTAACAATGGTTCCATGGTCCAATGCTACCTCATCACGGCAAAATCGAAGGTAGCCCCCCTTAAACGCGTCACCATTCCACGTTTGGAACTCTGCGGCGCCCTACTCACCGCAAGACTGTTGCGCTCAGTACATGACATTCTCGTCTCCATCATCCACATCACCGCAATGCACGCGTGGACCGATTCAACCACAGCTCTAGCATGAATAAAATCGTCACCTCATCGATGGACAACGTTCGTTGCCAATAGAACAAGCCAACTACAGGAACTCACACCACCATCCATTTGGCGTTATGTTCCCACGAGTGACAACCCTGCCGATTGTGCCTCAAGAGGACTCTATCCGTCTGAAGTTCTTCATCACCCACTCTGGTGGACTGGTCCCAGATTTCTTTCTCAGAACCCCAATACAGGGCCACCAACAGCTACCCACAATGACAGTGATGCAACAAATTCAGAAGAACGTAAAACTACTCTAGTAATGACTATCAACCAGAATATCTTCGAAGAACTGTTAAACAAGTTCTCATCACTCGCTACAATCATACATATTGTCGCGTACTGTTCAAGAGTCTTCAACAAATCCAACCCAAGCACCATACAGCTGTCTCCTTGTGAACAAGTAAAAGCCCTGAACCGGATTATTCAAGCAGTGCAAAGGCAATCATTTCCGGATGACTTCGCACAACTAAGTAGTCACTCCGGTACTGGCACTAGTAACCTACGAAAGCTCAGTCCATTCCTAGATGAACAAGGAATCATACGTGTGGGTGGACGACTAAGGCATGCAACCATTCCATATGAACAGAAGCATCCCATCCTTCTGCCACGCTCCCACCGACTAACGAACCTGCTTATTGACGATTTTCATCAACGGCATAAACATCCCGGTGCCACAACGCTGCAAACAATTATTTCACAGCAATATTGGATAATATCTAGTCGCCAAATTATTAGATCAAGATTACGGCGCTGTATTGCGTGTTACAAAATACGCCCACGCAATTCACAACCCTTCATGGGTGACATGCCTAAGTATCGGTTGCAACAGATAAAACCATTTATGACAACAGGCGTGGATTACGCCGGTCCAATAGTATTAAGATCTTCAACTACGCGGCGAACCGTGCCCAGTCAAGCCTACATCTGCCTCTTTGTATGTATGTCAACCAAGGCATTACATTTAGAAGTTGCCTCTGACTTATCAACGGAAACTTTTCTGATGGCTCTGTGTCGATTCATCTCCAGACGCGGACCAATTAAAGAAATGCACAGTGATTGCGGAACCAATTTCACAGGAGCGGCTAAATTACTCCAGCCTGTCGATCAATTCACCCGTTCCAAGAAGTATCAACACCAGTGTCAAGCTTACTTAACAGCTCGGAACATCCGTTGGCATTTCAACCCCCTGTCCGCTCCTCATTTCGGAGGATTATGGGAGGCTGGGGTCAAGTCCGTAAAAACGCTACTTTACCGAACTCTTGGGCTTCAACGACTGACATATGAAGAATTGAACACATTGCTGAGTCGTATCGAAGCTACATTAAACTCTCGTCCGTTGGGTGCCTTGAGTTCAGATCCATCAGACTTTGAGGCCCTCACTCCGAGTCATTTTCTCACCCTCATGACTAGTACCGCAAATGTTGAACCCAACCTGGATAATATTCCTTTATCTCATTTTCAGAGGTGGAAACTGATTAAGGACCTCCTCACCCATTTCTGGAAAAGATGGCAAAATGAATACCTACAAACTCTCCAACAGCGCACCAAATGGACAAACCATAGCGGCAACTTGACACCCAATATGTTAGTCCTGATTCGAGAGCCCACATCTCCACTGCTCTGGAAACTCGGACGGATTCTCTCGTTGTCTCCCGGCCAGGATGGGATTGCTCGAGTTGCTACTGTTCAAACCACCACCGGAATCATTAAGAGACCAATTGTGAAGCTTTGTCCACTTCCAGTCTGTTAAATGCTGGACGCATTCAAGGCGGGCAGGATGTCTAAGGCACCCGTTTCTTTTCCATTATCCATTATTACTATTATTTTTGTTATCTAATATAAAATTGTATCCCCGACGTTTCGGCGATAATAAAGCGGCGGTTTCCGTCACAGAACACTAGTCCTACCTGACAAAGTTCGGTACAGAACACGAGTCCGTCACTTTATTATCACCGAAAGGTCGGGTATAAAAGGCTGAGTGACCGATGGTCAATTATCCAGTCGTTTACTTGCCTTGTAGCAAGACCCACCCGCGGCAGACTTGCGCTTGGCAGTAAACTGACTTCTCCCTTGTTTCCCGGGAGCTCGTCGTGCGGTTGGTGCGTCGGCCAGTGGTGTAATAGTCGGAGTGATTCTGGCATTATATCGGTCGTCGCACACGTCGCATCCTATGGGGTAATAGTCAGAGTCATTCCGGCATTACACCGGTTGTCCGACTGTCCGACGCAGCTCTCCCACCGTCCCGTCAATACGACCGACGTCGCGTTTATTTGTCGTTATTAATTACGTATCATTTTTTGTGTTTTCTCTTATGTCTTAAATCAACTTTTATGCATTGTTATTTTCTCTTATGTCTTAAATCAACTTTTATGGATTGTTATTTTCTCTTATGTCTTAAATCAACTTTTATGCATTGTCATTTACCGTTCATGTTAATAAAACATTTTCTGTCACTGCGACAACTAGAGCGTTATTAAAACCTACCTAGTTACTATCACCTACAACCTACAACTGCCTAAACAATTTCATTCGATTCAACAAAGACAAGTAGTCTTATTACGTCGGACATCACATAAAATATAATAATTATTTGATGTTTGCGCATTCCGTATATAATAAATCAGATATAATAAATAACCATTGTTCGTCGCCGTTCGGGCATGTTATGTTATAGTCAACTATAATTATGGAGTGACTTGAGTAAATAAACTAATATTTTTAACATTAAATGTTACTAATAAAAATGATTATACAAGTTATTATTCGAAACAAAAAATTATGATATTAAAATTTAACATCCTTATTGCAATCGCGTACGTTACACATCTTGAAAATATAATTGTTTTGTTGTATTTTATATTTATATATGTATTTTTTTTAGCCTTTATATATTTATAATATGAGTTCTTTTTGGGTCATATAAAAACAATTGGCGGGTTGCATGCGGCCCGTGGGCCGCAGGTTGAGTATGGCTATGTTAAATGCTAATATTTTATTTCTTCGAAGATTCCAAGTAGAAAGCAATATTTTCTTCATCTAAAAAAAAAATTGTCTACATACTTATGGAATTAAAAACATATGTTTCCATTTGAAAAAACGAGTTTCGTAGTTCTATAACGTATAAGGGTTGAAGATAAAAAAATTCTAAATATTGAAAAATGTAGTAAAATATGTACCTAAAAGTTTAGAAAAAAAAAATTCTCAAAATATTCATGTTTTCCGAGAAAATGACTGTCTTACGTTAGTTGGATCACCCTGTATAAGCAAAGATTAGAGTTTATACAATTTTCATTAAACTAAAAATACATAACAACAATATTGTATTGATTAAAATTAATGGTGAATAATATATTGTGCGTTAAACAACAACTAAAAGGGTCTAAAGAAAAATTATAATGATTATAATAGTAAGTACGACATGATTAAGATCTGGACTCTTCCGATAGTAGCTGTTATCTAGAAGTTGTCAAACGGACAGAGCCTGCGCGCGCCAAGTTGGAATTCAAATACTGTTTCGAACAGCAAAGGCAAATTACTTTTATTTATACGAAAAGAGAGAAATTACTATAATTTCAGAAGTAATCTAAAAAGGGACAAGTTTTAGCATTTTTTCAATAGGGACTGTATTTGACCACCATGTACTTGAAGGGGGTTAGTTATCTAAATGAACGTTGCCTACTCCTATCGGCTCAGAACTCAATAAATTCTACTCGCTTCCAAATCGTGATAAAATTAAGCAGCTCATTTGAATTTAGTATATGAGTAAGGTATAAAAAAGTACGGTTAGTTGTTACAGTTTTTATATTTTTTATTTTTCATAAATTATTTTCTGAATGAATGTTAGAACACAAGGGACTACTTTTTATTTGTGTCAAAAATTTTAAAAAATGGACAAACATGAAAAAAGTACAGCCTACGAATTTTAGGTGGGAAAACTTAAAACAAAATATGTTTGCGTACTAGTTCGCAGATTGGATGTGTACAACAAGTACTTTTTCATGTTTCTTTTAGGTTTTGAAAAAAAAACAGTTCCTCTCTTCAAAGTACTACACCGAATCGGGAGCTGTTATTACCGTTTTACTTCTAAATCAAAAGGAAAATAAAATTTTACAAAACAAAGTTTGTTTATATTTTTTTGTTTACTTCACTACATGTAACCATTGTAAATATCAATTGCAAAGAAAATTATTTTTTTGAAAATTAAAAAATACCAAAAGAAATTCCTAACTGTGCTTAACTCTTCTTTAAGCTATGATGAAAACTTTGTAGGTTTTTGCGGTCAATTCTATGAAAAAAAATACTTTTGACAATTTAAAAAATGACCATTGATTTGCGTTGCACATTGACATTAAAAATTGGTGGAAATTTTTTTGGAGTCTACTGGTCATCAGAATCCTAAGAGTTGTATATTTATATACAGGGTGATTCAATTCATTAATGCCAAAACCATATTGTACACCCACATGTATAAATGATTTTAAGTGTTATACAGTGAGGTTTTTGTATAATTTGTTTCTAAAGTGACGCCAAGTTCAAAAATGAATAATAATTTACTAAAAACTGATCCGTGTCGCGGGACGCGCGTTTGGAACGAAGTCCCTTTCATATGCAGGATTTGTACAGGATTTGTTATGAAAACTATGTGGTGCGGTTGGCGTGATCGGTTGCCAGGAGTGAGGGGTACCGGGTTCTCAAATCCGGGCTCCCCTCCCAACACTTTTTGCATTTTTTTAAAACTTTTTTTTCAACTTTTATGGTAATTTATATTGCAAGAAGTCTAAAAACTTATAAAATATTTATATTGTATGACTATAGAATATTATATTTATATAATATTCTACACTGTTTTAGTTAGTCACTCGACATTATAATTCTATTTAGGTTATGTTACCTTTAACATAATCACCATTAATATGAATTATATATAAATGAACCTGTCATCCAAAATTTGCACATTAATTTAGTAAAGGTAGAAATATAAGGAAAGTATTTGGAAGCAGAAATAAGAAGATGCAATACATCAGATAAAAAAATATAACTTTACAAATTCAGTAATATTTATTTTGTTGGTAGACATGACATAAAACAGAAAAAAACGTATAATATTATGTACTTACAAAAACGTTTATTATGTGGAATATGTTATTGGAAAAATCCACCAACGGTTCTTTTTCCGTCAGCTTAAGTTTGTGTATACCATTTTACAACTTAAGATTTCATAATAAATATAGGGATAATAATAAGATAAATTATAATACATCATGGAATGAAAATGGAACTTGTGGACGTCCAAGTCGTAACTGTTCCTCGAGGAATTGTAGTGATTCGTTTATGTTAGATAATCTTATTTCGGACCATGCGTTATCAATTTTTCTGTAATATCTTTTGGTATCATTTGTATCCGTTAAGATACATATTAGGTCAATTGGATCAATGTCAACTTGTTTTATGAACGATTCTGGAAATTGTGTACTCAAGTATAATCCTAGCAAACGACACTTCGGTAATAAAGAGGCTTCATCATGCTGCCCAGATTCTTAAAAATTTGAAAACTTTTTATTTAAATTTGCTTATATTAGCTTACTAGTTATTACATTTCTTTACAGTGCAGGACACAACTATTTTATTTGTCAATACGAATTCATAAAAAAAATAATACAATAAAAATGGTGTCCGTACTGTACAGCCATGATATTTGTATTACTTGAAAGTACGTGTAAGTAGATATAATTTAATTGGATAATTGCTTATAATTAAAACAGTTGTATCCTTGTATATATATTAATAGCGTTCAAAAACCATACAACTTCGTAATAATATTTACCTAATACACGACGTCTGATTACGTTTTTTAAAGCTGGAACAACATGTTGTCTTCTATCGTCTCCGAGTTGTTTCAATGATATAGATTCTACGAAAATAATTATTAAATGATAGTGTTGCAAAGAAATAATAAAACTATAAAATTTTTTACAATATTACATAATTATTTTTAAAAAATTAAACAAAGAAAATAAAAAAAATATCAACTTTAAAACACGATTTTAAAACCATTTAGGACTATAAAAAAATCGTAATTACCTCTATAAAATCCATTAATTGGTTCTAATTCTGTAACAAATACATCAAACATTAAATTATTATGCAGTTAATAAAACCTTTTTAATATGACATTAACTCTATACCTGAGGTTAATTAGACTATTGTAAATTATTATTAAATAAATAATCATTCATGTCTTATAGCGATACTTATTTAAACAGTTTAAATTATATTTCGAATGATTCTTAGAATCTTGAACTTAAGACATTAAGATATAAATCGACTTTTTCTTAAAAACTACAAAAATATGTAACTATTTATTTTTTAATTTTAGATTTACCTAATAGCCTTTCTATGTCTTGTCGCATAATTTGGAAGAAAAAATTGGCTTCTAAAATTAAAAACAAAATACATTTTAATGTACCTACATATTATTTATGATTGAATCCGATATGTCATATTGGTATTGGTCAATAGGTACATATGATTATTTATCAATCATATGAAGTATTTATAAATAATAAATATGCAATAAGTATGATAAATATGAAATATAAAATGGGGTTTTTACTTTGCAATATTGGAAGTAATGGAAGTTCTGAAAGTAAAATAAAAATTATATGTGTATAAATAATATCAAACAACTGCGTTGAAGCGCTTCTATAAAAAACAATGAAAATTATTACGTGGTATTGTGCGCATAATTTCCGGATGGTCTGAAATGAATAACACATTAATAATGATATTGCATATACTTTTTTATGCAATTATAAACAGAAAGACGAATGTCAAGTTAGGAAAAACATGTGTACTAAAAACTCAGAAGAAATATGCGGAAATATATGGAATATATTTAAGAATATTAAATATTTAATACGATGAGAATTTCTTTGGAGAATTCAATAGGAACGAAGTATTAGAAATGTTTTCATAAGATTCAACAAAGACTATTACCCGGTACAGCTAACAAAAAATTAAGTTTGCCTGAAATTACACAAATTAATGATATTGATTTGCATTTGTATAATAAGTTATTACATTATATAATAATAAATTAGAAGACGATGGTCAAAGTAGAAAAAACTATTATATATACTAGAGAATCCTTGTGAAATGTAATGGCTGAGTTGATTTAGTTTAGGCAATGAGAATAAAACATCTTAATCGGACGAGGATGATAGAGCTATCATATTTTTTAGTATTTTTTTCATTAAGCTTCTATTAAGATACGGTGAAAAATATAAGAATTATAACACATCAATTGCAAAACGATAAACTTGAGATGTATTTTTATAATATTTTCAAATATTTTTTTCTACTTTTATCTTGATGTTTTTTATTATTATAATTCTGATTACCGAAATGCCTGTATTTCTCTACATTATCAACCATTGTCTCAATTACATGCTCCAATGCATCTACAATAAACAAATGAAGATTATTGCTATACTAAAATATTTAAATAAAATAAAATTAGGTACCATACAAATGTTTAGAAAAATATTAAACTTGGATTTGAGCAGTAGCCATTTAATTTCTCCCTCGATAAGATTATTAGAAATCGCTAATTTATATATATTATTTGATTGCTCTATACACTGTTCTAAATATCTAATGCACTTTTCTTAACTATTGACAAAACAATAATTTTTAATTTTTTAATAACTTAACATTCAGGTAATTGTAACACAACTTCTACATATATATTAGTATATTATTTTAAATATATCTTACTTGTTTCTGTACCATTTGTACCTTCTACAGTCAAATCATTTGCAATTGCCAAGGCTTCAGCTGTGATACATAATTAAAAAAGTATGTAAAAAAACAGTGGATTTTGAAAACTTCAAAAAAGATTTGTTTGTAAAATAAAAATGTAACTGACTTGTAATGAAAATATAACTCATATATGTTCCCTCTGTAAAAATTTAAATATTAAAATATTATTCAAATTTTATCTACCTTTAACTGATAACTGTGAAAATAAAGTAATTACCATTTGCCAAAACACCCACGAAGAAAATAGGTATTAATAAACAGAAGAGTTTCATTTTTATCTGCGAATAATAATAAATAAAAAACATTTTATGACAGTTACAATTTCCTCCGGGTCAGAGATAAGAAGGTTATGGATTTTCAAGGCAGTTTTAATATGATAACATGTATGAAAAACGAAACTCATTGCTAGAAACAAAATATAGAAATCGTTCTGGGAACAGTATAAAATAAATCATCTTCATTTATATAAAATTTGTATTGTGATTTTAAACTGAGTTTTCGTGATAGCAGTCGTTCAGTCCATGATGAGTAAATAGTATTTTGACAAAAAGGCGCGTATTCCAACGAGATAAGTTCGGAAATGTGTTCAAAAATTAAACCTGATTTAACCTTTGACCTATCATAAAGATAATGAGAAATTTTACGCAAAATGCAACAGTTTTTTACTTAAACTCAAAAAAGTTATAAAATTAATTATTTGGCCTTTTTCAACCCCCTTGAGTCACGTGAAGGAGGTGAATCATCAGAACTCAGTTCTGCCTAAATTTTTTGTTCACAGCAATGAACAAAATGACGGAATATCTCATTGAAAAACTTTAAAAAAAAATATCTATGACTAAGGACCAAGAAATAAATCGTTATATATACAGCTAATAATAATCAATGCATACTATAACCATAATTGTAATTTGTGTGATACACTAGTATCTATCTAAGTTGATGTTATGCATTTTGTGTGAGAATTGAGATAAATAAATATTGTATACGTACGCCAAAAAAATCGATTGTTCATATAATATAAAAGAAAATTTGAGCGAATGTTATATATGTCTGATTATCAGTAACAGTAATATCGATAGGGATCAATATTATTATTTAATGGCAAATAGAAGTGCTACTAATATTGATTTTAAATCCAAACCTTTACAAAGTCATAGCAAACGATCAGATAATTGAAAATTACAAATTAAAACGCTAAATATATTTTAAAAATTTTGTTTTTTTATGGATTTTTGAAATTAAAAACATACATTCCAATTTAAAAAAACTAAAGGCAAGTATCCCCTTACGTATAGGGGTTGAAGAAAAAAATATTATTAGTATTGAAAAATGTAGAAAAATATATATACCTACAAGTGTAGGTAGACAATTTTTTTAAAATATGTATATCTTACACCAGTTGGATTACCTTGTAATTTTTTACTCCATCCACAATATTTCCTAGGCCGCTAACTGTTTTTTTTTTTGTATAGGAAGGTAGAAATCTAACTTGAAAGGTACTTTATGTGGCCAAAACTACAGTTATTTCGATATTTAAGATGCATTGTATAAAAAAGTTAGGCTAAAAATATTAAAAATAGAATCTAGAAAAAGTATTTAACGAAATGTTGTTATTAAAGTTAGACTTTATAAAGTGACATTATACTCTTAATTTTCAAGCGTCTAAACTTGACTACGCATAATGCTCCTTAATCAACCCATAATGGATTTAAAGAGTTTTTAGGGAAAGAAGATACCTTTTTAGAGATAATGTCATATTAGTTTTAAAAAAATGTCCTCAAAAATAAAATTATTGCCGTTATAAAAAAATATTGAAATATCTTTTTAAATAGTACTCTAAGATGTCCAGAAAAATTTTAATTTTATAAATCGTTTCATAATAGCTCAAAAAAGTAGCTCTTGATATTAAGTAAAAAAATTATTTCGTCGGAGTCAAAAAAGGAATATAAAAAAAAAAGATTTATGAAAGTCAAAAAAGAAGTATGATTAAGCTTTTTTTATCATAACTCATAAATAAAATCTTATTTTTAGAGGGTATTAATTTCTGTCTAATTTACGTGCAAAAATTGGGGTTTATCGTTTGTTTTAAAATTGTCAAAAATAAAATTAAAAACTTTTAAACATGCAAAAAAAATGTTTTCTTAATTTTTAAAGTGAATTATTAAGTTTCTCTTAGAAAATTGACTTTGTCTTCACTGCAGACTAATTTATTTTTACAATGACAAAAAAAAACAAAAAATACGGAGGTGAAAACATTTTTTTTATATATTTATATTACATTTATAATGTGTATACAATTATCATGCAAGAAATAAATTATAGGTGCTCGGTGCTCTTTAGTAAGTCAAATAAGAAAATGTATGAAAAGTGATGTATTATAAAAACGATTTTAAAAACTGACTTTTTTTCTGCCTTTGCTTTAGTACACTTTAAGCCTAATGACGAAAAAAACAAAAATTCTATTATATAGTTCCCTTCAAAATGTGAATTGTGTAAAATCATAATAAATTAAGTATCGATAAAAAAATAACTAGCAATGGAAAATCCTTATTGCTATTTTTTAACACTATAAGTTTTGACTCATTCATGCCTTTTTAATTTAGCGTTATTACAATTTTTTTAATTAAATATCAATACTTACTTTATCTGTGGAGTTGGTTAGAGGTTCTTGTACAACAATTTAATTGAACAGCTTTTCAAACTAAATGTACTATTTGCGACTTATTAATGGGCTTATATACATATTTACTGCCACCAAAAAATCACAATGTAAATATAGTTTTGCAGTGTAGATAATATGTTGGTTTATTTACACAACTGGTTCTTTTTTTTTTTGTGATTTATCATGCACTTGCATTATTTAGCAATCGGTGTTTTGACTATGGTTTTCTATTAATACATTTTTTTTTAAGGTTTTACAAAAACTGTTTCAACATTAAAAATTTGAATTACTAAAACTCTAATAACGTACATTACATTATGCTATGTTATAATTAATTAAAATTGACTAATCATTTTCAGCAATAATTATTAGTAAATTGCCTTATGCTAATTATGTTTAATCTAAAACAATGGTCAGACCTTTGTGTTGTTAAACGATCTTGAATAAATTGTTTTGACGGCTTTTTGGTTAGTTTATTGGTTATGATAATATAACTGTGTGAAATTAGAGTTTTAGTCAATCTCAGCAAGTTTTCTACTGTAGTTACCTTGATTGTAAATAATACACATTCACAACATTATGTTTGTCTACAAATTGTGAATAATAACTAGACGTCCTTCTTCAACGTGCCCTGACCCCATTGTGCCCCCTTTTAGTTTAAAATGTTCTCTAGTCTAAAATCGTTCAGACATAAACACCAAAACAGTTCACGAAACTGCCATAATCTACTTTGCAAGGTTTCACTCTAAGCTCAATGGTCATCGGAAACAACTCACTTATAATGTAATGAAATAAAAGAGAGAGAGATGAACGGATTAGGTTGGGACGAATTATAAATATCAAGTTCTTTAAGTGAGATAAATGTGTGTGTGTTGCTTACTTATCCTAACTCTTCCGAGTTCTATCATTACTCTAAAATTACTATTATATAATATTTCCACGTACCTTATTCTGGTTCAGCGATGATGTAGATGATGAAGCTAATTTTGCTCAATCGGCGAAAGTGTTAGCTAGTGAGAGTAAATGCCGGCCGTAAGTAAAGAGGATAGTATGATGGAAAGAAAGATAAGAAAGGGAGTTCGCCGTAGGGGCGGATTTATCAATTGGCGGATAGTCAAAATAACCGTACAAAAAATAATTAAACACACGCGGTTAAAAATAAAATAACGAAATAATAAAGTAGATTAAAAAATTAATCTAAAAATAACGTTTTTATGCGCTTTAAAAAGTATAATACAGGTATATACAAGCTCTCCCAACCCGGCGTTGCCCGTGTCTTAGAATAGATAAACCTTTCTTGAATCAACTTAATCGCGCACACAAAATTTTATAAAAATCTGTTTAGGAGAAGTTTGCATACTTACACGCGGACAGAAGAAATTTATATATAAAGAGGCAAATGTTTTTAATTTAATATAAGTAAAATTGTAAGTTTGATTTATGTATTATTTTTTTTGGGAGGTAAAAAGGGAATGTAAGTTTTCAATTTTTGTATTTTTTTACTAATTCAAAAAAATTAATGAACCGAAAAAATATTTTTTAATGAATTTAGGAAATATTATATTATTATACTATTTAATATTATAAAAATATTTAAATACGATTTGACTTAAATATGCACGTAATAGTTTAGAATCAAAAAATTAAATATATATATAGGGTGATTCTTTTATCGATATCTAATAGGGTTTAATAAGATATTAATTTTTTTTTTCCATACTGTTTTTATACTTTGTGATCTCAATTTTTAACATTTTTTTTTATTTTTACCACCATCTAACTAAGTTTTACTTGATAGCAACTTTTAAAACTTAATTGGTAACGTAAATATTTTATTAATTTTTTAAATTGAAAATAATGTAATAAAAAAATTGACAGGTCGATGACCAGTTTCGGATAATTATTTTTTTAAGTTATATGAATTTTAAAGTTAGGATGGGAGGGGAAGTGCAGTTGGGAAATGCGCGCGGATAAAAATAATACTACACTCCACTTCCCCTCCCATCCTAACTTTTAAACTCTTATAATATCAAAAATAGTTTTCCGAAACTAGTTATCGAACAGTCAAAATTTGAATTACATTATTCTTAATTTAAAACGTTAATAAAATATATACGTCATCATTTAAATTCCAAAAGTTGCATCAAAAAAACTAAGTTGGGAGGGGGGCAAATAAAAAAAAATGTTTGAACAATTGAGATCAGTATGTAAGAAAAACCATATGAAAAAAGTAATTTTAAATTCTTATTAAACCCTATGAGATATTGGGTGATTTATAAAAAAAATATATATATTATAATTTAATAAATATTAAAAATTATAAAAATATTAAATGTTATTAATTTAATAGAAGCAAAAGTGTAAGTTTTACTTATGTGCTTTTTTGGGAGGGGTAAAAGCGAATTTATATTTTTAATATTTGTATTTTTTTTACTAATAAGATTAAAAAAAAAAGAAACCAAAAAAATAGTTGTTTTTTTTTTTAAAAATTAGAAAAAAATTAAATTATAAATGCTGGTGTACCAAGTATCAGTATCAAGTAGTAGCATTATAAAAATAATTTTATTAAATGCTGTTGTAATCATGTTATAAAAGTAAATAGAAAAACAAAACAATGTGTGTAACATTTTATAGCAAACATATTATACTTTATAATATAATATAAAAAAAATTAGAAAATTATTAAAGACTTATTTGTTATAAATTAATATATAAAATAATAAATAAATCAAATACACTTTAGCTGTTCAAAAAATTATACTATTATTAGCTTTAATGTTTTAATAACCAAATAAAAAATATATATAAAAATTAATCTGGAATGAGTTCATTTTTTTTTTTATACGAAACAAAACGTATACTTTAAGTTAACAAAAATTTACATTTATTATAAATGTTGGAATTACGGATACTAATAATTAAATTTTTAAATTAAAGAGTGATAGAACTTAATACTTAGTAATTTACAAGTAGTAAAATTTATTAATTTTTATGGTTTAACATTTATTATATTTAATGAATTTTACTCAAATGATTAAGTTACGACTCTAGTTTTAATCTAATATATTAAAAGCATTTTTTAAAAGACAATGTTAGAAAATAATTTTAATTTCAAGTATTTATGACGAATTTTATTTGGAAATCCTTAAGCTAAAATAATAGTAGTTTCCTAGAGAGTGTCTATTTAGGCAAATTTTATCATTATATTATAAACGATTCAGAAAAATATTGAAAAAACTTAATAGTTTTAAAAAAATCGCCATCGATAAATATTCATAAATTTCATGCAGAAAAATACGTCGACCTAACGACAAAAACAATGTATACAATTGTCAATGTTCGAATTTCACATTTTTTTTTTTTTGCACATCTTAGTGGTACTTTTGACTTTGAAAATTTCGTGGGACCAGTAATAAAATACTTAAGTACTTAAAATGTAATATTTGGTCTTGTGCAGGGTAGACACGATAAGGGTTGATCGTCTGTCTATAAAAATGTAATGCTATAGTTACCCATATATATCGTAATAAACAATATAATGAAAATTATTTCATTACATGTTGACTGTTGATTTACATACACATAGCAACCTAGAAACTGACTACGGCCAAAGGGTAACTTTACCCTATTTTCGAGGGTTTTCCTCAATAAAAAAAATTTGACTACAGATTTTTTAGAAAATTATGTATGTTATAGTTCCATTTTAGAACTACCTTCGGTCTAATTTTCAGATCAAAATCTCTAAAACTTTGCTTGAAAAAGTAAAATAAAGAAAAAATTTCTATCCCTCCTAAGGAAAAGGGTTTATGATATGTTTTCGGTTTGTTAATGTTTATCGATAGTACTATGTTTGAAGAACAATTCATATAAATTTGGAACATTTTCCACTATTTTTAAAAAGTTATAGAGCATCGTAATTTTAAGTTGAAAAATGTGTACATTATTTAGGTGTTTTTCTCGATTTTGATGGGGAAGGGGTGACTTTTTTTAATTTTTTTGCCCAATAAGGTACCTTCCAGGTATGATTGCTAATCTATAGAGTTGCTCCACGAAGAAATCGGTTCAGCGGTTTACGAGATATCGTGAGTCAAGAAACAAAAATAAAAACACATCATTGCAAAAACAATACCTTCTCAGTTATGCACCGAAGCTAAAACAGTATTCCCGAATCGTTTCTTTGTCTAATATGTTATGAATACATCATATTATAAGTACTAACTCCTGACAATTATTTTCAAATAATAGGCCCTAAAATTACGGCTAAAAACACAAATATCTTGCAACCCCCGTGGCGGCCAAGCAAATTGGTATTTTTTTAATTTTAGTCTAACGGCGTACAGGGGAAAATTAAGTCCATTTTCTTTATACGTTTTAACTCGATTCGACAATTTTTATTATTTCACGGGTGTGATCCGATTAAGAATTATTATTATGTTAAAAGTTAAAACGACAGTCTTGATTTATTATGTTTGTTTCCATTGACTACTTTTCGTGCATCGATAAAAAAAAAAAAAAATGATAAATCGTTTTAAAACAAACACCTAATATTAATACACTTGTACTTTCAAGTAAATTGCAAAAAAACGTTATTCTAATATTTTCGATAAATTAAACAATACACTAAAATTATATTCTTATAATTAATGAATCACCCTGTACTTATATATATATATGCCTCACCCTATTTGATTCTGATACCAGCGGACTATTGGTTTGTCTTGGCCTAAAATGAGTCCCCTAATTTTTTTAATTGTCATTTTAATTTTAAATTCGCCGGCATCTTAAATATTTTTTCAACATTTATAAATTTATTGTTAAAACATTTTTTGATAGAATAACACTGAAAAAAAACTATGTTTTCATCATAGTTCGAAAATGGGATGAGTACAACATAGTATACTGTAAAAGTTTTTTTTTACATTTTCAAAAAATTAACTCCTTGTCGCATCGTTTTACTCCTAAATCAAAAGGAAAATCAAATTTTACCAAGACACAATTTGTTATTCTTAATCTTATTTTACTACATCTAACCATTTTCAACATCAATTACATTGACATTTTTTTAAAATTTAACTATCTATACTCATTGTATCTTTAAACTATGATGAAAACATTAGGTTTTAGTGTCAAATAAAAAAAATGTTATCAATTTTAAAAATGACAATTGCTTTGTATTCCACTCTATTTGAAAACGTTTAAAATGACGGTGACCATAAAAGATGGTGGACAATTTTCAATAAATTAAATTTGCATTTTAGGCCAATACGAACCAATAAGTCATGACATAAGTGTATAAATTATTTTAATTGTTAGAGAGGGAGATTTTTGTATAATTTCGTACATTGGCACATGTGTTTCATAAGCATACAATTTTTAAAAATATGATTTTCTATGGAAGTATTATTTATCGAATTCTCGCCTAAGCGTTAACTCGAAAACACAATTTTTTTTACTTGAGAAAAACACTTGGTTGATTCGATGTGCGTATCCATTTCCACTGTTTACATAAATGCAAATATACGAATCGTTTTTTGCACGTTCAAAAGACGACTACAAATTCAAGGTCTTAAGAAATGTATTTACTAAATTTTACAATTTGCACGTTGGGAACTAAAGGAACTTTTTAGACCCTCGGTTTTATGCCTTACCGGTCGTTATTTTGCTAAATTCGTTTATTATGACTACATTTTGCGCATCGATAAAGAAAACAAAATAATATATCGTTGTAAAGCAAACACCCAATATTAATACACGTGTACCTTCGAGTATATTACAAAAACATGTTATTCTACTATTTTTGATAAATCAAAATAAACTAGAAAATCGTTTGATTCATTAAGGACTGACCACTAGTTTTCTCTTAAAATAATAGCATTTTTGTAGCTTTTATAATAATTGGAGACACTTAAGTTGGTGTTATTATACAATATTTTAAAACTATTACTAAACATTTGCCTTTTCTAATTTTTTTTTAAAGCTCAGTATTTTTACAGAAGCGTAGTGCCAGCAGAAAAAATTATATTTCACTCCACCTTTTCTCCCGTCCTAAATTATAATGTTGAATAACTCCCAAAGTAATTAGCCAAAACTGGTTATCGACCGGTATACTATTCAGAAAATTATTCTCAGTTTAAATAGTAAAATAAATAGGTACACAAGTTACTATTTAAGTTTTTAAAAGTTGATAGACTTATGAAAAATAATTTAAAACAAAGGTTAATGTTTAGTATTTTTATAATATTGTAAAATATGAAAACCAAAAATGTTTTCAAAAAAGATATACTACAAAATTGAAATTATTCTAAAGCGTACTCATTCCATCTTTAAACTATGACAAAAGATTCGGTTTGAGTGACCAATAATAAAGGTTTTTCAATTTTAAAAATGCCCATTGCTTTGTGTTCCACTCAATTTTAAAATATTTAAAACGGCGGTGACCATTGGAGATGGTGGAAAATTTTCAAAAAATTAGGGGTCTCGTTTTAGGCCAATGCGAACCAATAAGTCATATGTGATAGACTGTTGCATGGGTGTATAAATTATTTTAGTAATTGTTGTGAAAATTTTGTATAATTTCGCACATTGGCGCATGTATTTCAAAAGTTACACCGAGTTCAAAAGTAAATAAAGATTTATATGTACGATTTTCTATGGAAGTATTATTTATCGAATACTCGCCAAAGCGTTAACTCGACAACACAATTTTTTTACCATAGAAAAATACATGGGTTGTTCGATGTGCGTTCCCATTTCCGCTGTTTACACAAATGGAAATATACGAATCGATAAATTCAAGGTCTTAAGAAATTCATGGCCAACCCGACTTATTGACGATTTTCTAGAATAATAAAAAATAACAATTTACGTGAATTGTTTTGGGTGTTTTTGTAATACAATGTTATTTCAAGGTCATTGTAATTTTCCCCCCTTCGATTAGAGGATTTTAGGGAGGTGTGATTTTGCAAATCTTGTAGCAACTTTTATGAATCACAAATTTGGACATTTACGTTAGTCCATTTTTTGTTTTTTAGTAAAATAGAATTTGATTGTACTATGAAGTTTATAAAATAATTTAAAAGAGCTGTAGTCTTCTAATAAGTTGGATTATTATTATTTTAACTTTTATAATACATAAATAGTCGCATTTGCATTAATCGAAATAATTGTTCAGACTTAAATGCCAAAACAGTTCACTGAACTGCCATAGTCTAATATGCAAGGTTCCATTCGGAACTCAATGGTCATCTGAACCAACTTGCTTACAACCTCGCTCTCCAGTCTATGCCGAACATTTTGGTCTGCGCCGAAATCGGCAAAGGAATCTGCTTCGGTTATTCAAAGTGCCTCAAGGCCATAATATATCATTGCATTTGTAAAGTTTTGAGTTGGTAGATAAAGGTAAACATTTTTGTTATCATATATAAGTATTTTCCATCGATAAAGGCATAAACAACTCCAAGGAATAGTGAGCTAGGAGCCGTTCGGTTTGACTTTTTTCTATGTGCAATAATATTGAGTGTAAAAAGCCAGCAGAGTGGGTCGGGGCATGGCGGTACTCATTTTTATTTTGTAAAAAACTGGTATACGAATTTAAGGTAAATCGTCGCAAAAAAAATATTACCGACCGTGTGTTGTTTACATACCTTATCGTTTTTTATAATGCACTAGCACAACGACAATTCTGAGTATAAAATAAAACCTTACACATTATACAATTGGAAACCCAAATGTGGGCCTCTGGATAAAGAAATCTGTAGACGTTAGGAAATAAAAGCCAATATAGTTAGGTCGGGGCTTAGTGGCGACGGGGAGGGGACGGGTTGAATCACTATTAAATAAATACTTCATTGCCAATCTGTGGATAGTAGGGTCAAACTAATACAGGCCAAGCCAAGCACAGTATGAAAGTATTATATTATGTAAGAGAATGAGTAGTAGTAGTAAGTGAGAATTTTGAGAAAATTGTATATGTTATAGTCCCAATCTTTATGTTTAGCATGTTTTTCTTGATTTTTACAATTTCTGATTTATAGAGTTGCTACACTAAGAAATCGGTCAAATTTTCCCGGTTTATGGATGATATGGTTGACTTTTTCTACTTTTAACCCACCAAAGTACCAATCGCATACGATTTTGGATCTATAGAGGTGCTACTTAAGTAAATCAGCCCATTGGAAAAAGTTATCGGGTCGACAGAAACAAAAAAAATACTTCATTAATAAACCAAAATCTAATACAGGGTGATTTTATTTATCATGAACCACTCGACATCTCGTAGAGTTTAATAAGAAATTCAAATTTTTTTTCCATATTGTTTACATATAACATATGTTCTCAATTTTTCACAATTTTTTGTGTTTTTACCGCACTCCCAACTTAGATTTTTTGATAGCAGCTGTAACGGTTACATTATCTACACGTTCCCGTTGACTCCGAACCACACATGCATAGGCACTAATCAACCCATTTAGGGGGGGGGGGAGCAGTGTTGTCACACAGAGATGACAGCGAGTGTAGCATCCCATTGTTCTAACCAGTTGACCTTACCATCACGGACCGCCAATATCTTCGACCTTGTGCTCTATATTTTTGCCGTTTTACTACAAGCCGCCCATCCGACTATCTTTTGTGTGCGTCCGTTTCAAATCCGCTTTGACCAACCATTTCATCGTCCAACCCAGGTCAGAGTATACATATATTGTATAATTTTGTATTTTATTAAGTCTTTTTATATTACCTTCATTTAGAATAAAACATCTTGTAGCCTGCAGCTGAGAGTTAGATTATTTTACAGTGTGATCGCCCGTTCTAGCTCCTCGGGCGATATACTAAGTTAATAAGGGAGACTTTAAGGTCAATTAGACGTGGACAGCGGCCTAGCCAACCGTTTTCCCGCGGGGATCCGTCTATTTTAACCTTATCGACGGCCACGTTGCCTAGTCTAGCCAGCTAGACAAGTAGGTCCGTTAAAACTTGGTGGAGGCGCCGATTGCCGTTAGTTTTATTTTTTACCGGGGGGAAAATCCATTTTGCAAAGGAATAAACTACGGTCATGACCCCATATAACTGCACTGATTAATTTATTCGCTCTCAGTTGGTGTTTTATTTTACGGTACAAATTGCTCTGGAATTTCAAAGGATATTTTATTTAACTTAAATTGCATTATTTTTATATAATTCAAAATTATTTATGAGTATCACTCCGCAATGCTTTTCCGGTCGAATGACCAAAGATATTATTGGGTATTTGAAAGATTACGAACGAATTTCGGCAGCAAATACCTCGACTGACAGGCAAAAAGTAGTTATGTTTCCGCTGTACCTTAGAGAGGAAGCGAAGATTTTGTTTGAGAAGATAGAGGGTGAAACTAATAGCTTAAAATATTTTGTAGGATTAATTTTCCTACCCTGCATTGTTCTTATTTAAATCATATTTAAGCCAATCCAATACCATTGTAGTTGAACAGCCAGGATATTTTTTCCACAACTGGCTATATATAACATAATTATTTTATCAAACAAAATAAATTGGTTAAGTTCAATTAGAAAATAGTTAATTCTGCCTAATTTTTGATTATAACAAAATAAACAAATGATAAAAATTTTCTTATATAGGCAGAATTCAATATTTTCTAATTGAACTTAACCAATTTATTTTGTTTGATAAAATAATTATGTTATATATAGCCAGTTGTGGAAAAAATATCCTGGCTGTTCAACTACAATGGTATTGGATTGGCTTTAATATAATATTTAAATAAGATTAATGCCGGGTAGGAAAATTAATCCTACAAAATATTTTAAGTTATTAGTTTCACCCTCTATCTCGTTGAACGACATTATCCGCCGCGATCTAAAAATAACATCCATTCAGGAGAAATTATCCGGTTTACCCGCAAACACGCAAAAGACTGGAGCTTCACTCAAATACAGCTGTCATACAACTCCTTGACAACTCGCAAGACATCAGACCGCGCAAACGACCGAAGCCGTTTGACTTAGTCTAATTATTAGATTAAGAATGGGACTACTTCATTGGAAGTAGAACCCCACACATGTTTTGCTTAAGTATATAAATATTTTACTCGTATGTATGTGCTAAATATACTCCTTTGATTTATATTTATAAAAATGTTTTAATCATTTAAATAAAAATGTCCTTGACAATAAAAAAAAAAAAGAGTGTCTGGGTTAAATTTCAGCTCTCTACGATATTGGAAAACGGGTTAAATTAATTTTATAAGATTTGAAAAAACACAACATTTTAGAGAAATGACCCCCACATTTAACCTTGTGTAGGGTGACCTGGATGTCCGAGTCCTAATGTTGTTAAAGGATATTGTATTGTCATTCGAGATGAGTGTCTGTGCCTATACTTTTTTTTTTACATTAAATTATTTTTCATCGATAAAAGCATGAACAATTTCAAGGACTAAGTCGGCTATGTGTCGTTCAGTTGAACTTTTTTTCTATGTGCAATAATATTATGTATAAAAAGCCAGCACGTTTTTATTTTATGAACAACTACTTTACAGGCGGTGAGTGATCTTAGACATAAATAAGTACACCGACAAAACAGTATTGTGTAAGATGGATAATTCAATAAAACCCGGTTTGATATATTTTTGTAACAAAAGCAAATCAGTATCGTTCTAAAAAGTTCATCTCTTCTCTTTTAGAATCGAGAAAAAACACCCTGAATATGTAATTATTGTATTTTATTTTTGGAAATAGTCACACTAATTCCAAATTCATATATAACTATTTTGATATAACTTGTACGTTAAATACGTTTATACGTTTGAAGGTCATGACAAAGTCATAATATGGTGATATTGTCGAATCACCTAACACATTTTAGGTTTCTTTCACACAGGTGTTTCGATAAATTCTTTTGTAACCGCCACAGTTACAAAATATTTTCTATTTCACATAAACGTAATTTTGTATCCACTTGACAGCAAAATTCGTGTCGAAAATAAAAACGAAATTATAAAAGCTAGTACAGTGGAAACGGAGGCATAGTGGTGACAGGGCAATATAGAGCGGGGTGGACAGGGGGCATGGGTTGATATGACTTATTGCGAGTTGAAAAAAATTTACATTTTTAGGATGTTTTTCTCGGTATGAAAAATTAAGGACAATTTGGTGTGTTCAAGTGTTTCACAATCTATATAGCGATTTAAAATGTGACGACTCGAGTTAAAATTGTTACGAAAACTGCCCGTACTTACAAATAATAAATGGACACGTTAATTATAAGTAGAAGATTAGCTTGAGAAGCCACCCATTGACGACACTCTTATTAATTTGTTTATTTTCTAATTATGAGAGAGAAGGTCTATGCACCACTTTTTAATCGTTTAGGTGGATTGTTGGCCATCGAGGGTAACGTAAGGTCATTTACGGTTTGGATGGTTTTGCAGAGAGTTATAATAACGGTTGTAGTACTCCTTGGCACCTTAGGATATAGCTTTCATTTGTAGGTCTGTGTGTACATATTTATCAGCTACAAAATATAGCTTTCTATAATTTTTTTAAAAATGGTCGAATCAGTTCAAAATTTGTATGGAATATTCTTTAGACATTTTAATACCGGCAAACTAAACTTTTAATAATTGCTTCGACCCAACTTTATATAGACTACAAACACAAAGCCACCGTTTTCTAAGACTCTATAAGTAATACTTAAAGTCATGAAGACCAAGCGAATAGCGATACAAATTTTTAACAATACCATAATAGTGATCCATTCAGTATAATTTCATATTATTATCCATTAAATATAACTATCAAACCGCTACGGTATTAATACGAAGGGAAACGTTCCAGTCTATGGTATGACTATCAATTTGTTATTTAAAATGTATTTAATTTTATGACCCACTAATTTCTGCTATCTATTCAATTGTAGAAAAGGCATAGCTAGACAACCCTTGAAATATGTGGCCGCCCTGAAAATACTTTGCACCCTATCACCCACCCACAGCTAGTTTTTTGTAGTTTTCCATCTTGTAACTAAAATAAAATTTATCGGTAAAAATATCTAAACAAAGTGGCATTTGTGCTTAGGCTAACCAATGTAAGAAAATCTAGCAAAATACTTATGTATACTCAAGTATTCGCATAATGCCAAATGTTACCTTGCTAAAACACCTAGCAGTGTTATTTTCTTTAACCAAATACGTTACATTTTATTTCTAATTTTATATTATAATGCTTAATAGCTGTTATTAGTCATTTATTCCACAAATGATAATTTTGTGTATTATTTTAAAAACCAGTGGGCATTCAACAAAATATATAAGCATTTTTTTTTAGCAACTCTATGTGTATAAAAAAAAAGTAGTTTTAATTCCAATTTTCTTTGCGCTCCGTACAATATATTTTGCAAATAATAAAAATATAGTGTACGATGAGTTCTTTACTTAGTCAACGTACACAAAGCCACCGTTTTCCGAAACTGTAAAAGTTGTACTTAATGGCGTCAAGGCCAAGCGAATGGCTTTACTTATTTTTACGAATACCACAATAGTTAGCCATAAAATATTATATTATTATTGACCACGAGTCCCAAAACTTTGTTAAATAAAATTAAAATATAAAAATACACTCCACCCCTACTATGGTTAAAGGGTTTATAAGATATATTTGTGATTTGACAAAAACCGGAATCGATTATTAGCCGAATTTCTGACCAATTATAATAGAAAAACGTTTGAGAATGAATTCCAACAACATGACGGGGGATTTTTAATGTAGCCAATGTTCTAGCCAACTCTCTCTCTCTCAAACTACACTTTGTCAAATTACAACATATCCTATTTCATATTCTATAGAATACCCCCCAAAAAAGCCTTATAAAGCCAACAAAAAAACATTAAAAATTTGTTATTATACACCATTATACACGAACAAATGGTAATTTGCCATCTCTAATGTATTTAAACTGTTAGTGGCTAACCATTTTGTGCTATAGTGAGCTATTAAGCTACTGTATTAAGAAAAAACCCACCCCCAATATAATATTTCTTATAACAGAAATTTTTAATATTTAAAAATAAATAACAGTTAATTATTAAACGTATAAATTATTATCAATGCATCAAAATCTCTGATTTAATTCAGCAGTGAAGTATTTTTTTTTGTTCCTTAGAAGTACCATTTAAGTACGATTTCTCACAAAAAATTCGTTCAAAAAATATAAAGCCCTAAACAAATACATATTTTGTATTATAATAGTTTCACACTACAATGAACAACATAAATTATTTGTAAAACACTCGGGCATTATTATAGACAGTTATATTGTCTTGAAAACAAGTACTCGTATTGATATATATTTTATTCGTGCAAAAGAACTTCAAACCATCCGTATCCCGAACTTTGTATCAGTCAGTGGTAGACAATCGTTGACTTTGGTGCTGTATGTACTGAAAACAGAAAACATTTTATTACAGCCGAATTAAACAGTATACTATAACAGTTAATATGATTAACGTTAAAATTATTATTTTGCTAAGTCTGGCAGCATACGTGGCGTAAGTGTTTTTTCTATTTATTGTTTAAAACATTTGGAAATATTTCATCAAACCTAGAGTTTTCCCTTATTCATTTTAGTTTTTTATTTAAACGTTTACTTTTCAGGTATGGTGGCCATGATGATCGAACATTAGGTAACTATATAATGAAAGATTTGGTATAAAAAAAAAAATTAATGTGGTCGGGGCATAGTGGGGACGTGGAGATAAAAGTATAAAGTTGTTATTTTTTCAACTGTACTAGTTGGTTAATTTACAATTTGCTCATATTATCCCACCTTAAGACCAGAAAAATCTTTATGCAAACACTAGCCGTCTTACATCAGTTGTTGGCAATGTTTTGATTTTACAATGATGGGTTTTTTGGAAATTGTTTGGAGTATTTCAATTTTAACATTTGCTCAACCTACTTTTAAATTTTCAAATTTTTGACAGGTTTCTTTTTTTTCACAGATCCACGGTGTCCATCTTTTGAGTGTAAAATGTCTACGATTTTTTCTTAATATTTTACTGTAGAGCAGATGCACTATTAAAAATAGAATCTCTAACAGTTTGAAACAAGTTTAGTAATTTTTAAAAAAGATGTAGCGTGACGAGATTTTACATTTTAAATTTGTAGTGAATTTTTTCTTGACTGATGAAGAAAGGTTACATTTATTTTTGTTTTTGTCCATGTTACGCACCTTTTAGGTAAGGTTTGTAACATAAATTTGCAAAACAAATGGGTTATTTGGTGGTGAAATTTTCGTGTTGTTTGACTTTTAAATGGACATTAAAAAAACCTTGTGCAATGTGTCGTTAACTTTTTATTGAAACTAATCTATTTAACATTTAAACTGGTTGATTGGAAAAATTGTAATAATGTAACAAAAACAAACTAATAATTAATTACTATAGTATTACTTCCATTATATAACGCTTAGAAGCTAAAAAAATAATTAAATTTAACTGTTATATAATTGAATAATGGCTGCATCGTTTTTAATATTATATTATTAATATTTCAGACGGTAAACCAGTAGGGAATTTGGATGATGGTAACAACAGGTGCGGTAAACCGAGTGGTCAACAAAACGATAATAGTCTAATAAGAAATAAGGGTGATGATCAAGTAGAAGCAGAAGAAGAAGATGATGATGATGATGATGATAGAAGAAGAAGAAGATGATGACGAAGTAGAAGAAGATGATGATGAAGAAGAAGATGGTGATGATGAAGTAGAAGAAGACAGTTGTAATAGAAGACACCAATTTGATAACCATGACACTATAGGTGGTAAGTCATGAACCTCGGGTTCGAATTATTATCATTCCTTTATATCACATTTTAATTGTTAATAACGTTTCAGAAATTAACGAAGAGGTAAAAGGTAAAAAACTAACCTTTAGAGGTCATACACTCTTGATTGACGGCAAAGAAGTCCCAGGAGTTGATGCAACGGAGAGGCCATTATTAATAGAATGGGGCAACGGTGTACTCAAGATCAAAGGGGAAATAAACACAGAATTTGGTAAAATAGAAGGAACAGGATTCTGGAGGGGTTAAATGTCCATGAAGCTATAAACCCACAATGAAAAATACAAATTCAATTTATCTAAATTCATAAATTACAAACTGATTACGTAAAAAAAAAAAAAAAATTGTTACTACAATAAGAATTATGAAAATAAAAGAATACATTATATACCGTATACCATAGTACTATATTTTAGTTAGGCAAACATTTTACCAAAAGTTCATAAAATATAACACGTAAAATTAAATTTATGTAACTGAATCGGTCATTTCAAAAACGACATAGGTAGGTCAAAGTTTTAGCTTCGATGCAAAGCGAGAAGGTATTGGTTTTACTCTGATGTGGACTTTTTTTTATCTGTATACACTGTAACTTTTTTAATACTGGACTAATTCCTTCGAGTAGCAACTTCATATATCACAAATTTCATCTAGTTGGTACTTTAGGGGGGGGGAGGGGGTAAAAGTTAAAAAAGTTGACTTCTTCACAGTCGAAATTTGAAAAAACAAAAAAAAACCGTATGAGTTTTTAAGTTAGAATTTTTACTGGCTATAATTTCGAGAAAAAAAGTCGGATCAAGTTGAAATTTATAAGAAATGTTTATTTGTATGCCCGCACACGTCAGTTGTGTCATATTTTAGTTAAACTCATTTCCCACCCTCCTAAGGGGGGTTCAAGTTTTTTAGTTTTTTAGCCGTAATTCTAAGACATTTAAGTTGAAAATTTGTCAGTACTTAGAACTCATATGTATTCATAACAAATTAAACGGAAAACATATTCGGCACTACAGTTTTTTTTTGTAATTGCCGGAAAACTGTGTTTTCGCAGATTGCGTATATTTTAACAAAAACACCTAAAATCTTTAAAAAAAAATGTATCAAATCATTAAAAGTATTTTATGTATATCTATGCAGAATGTTACTATTATGTATTGTGCTCAAGTACCACTTTTGATTTAAAGTTTACACAATCACCTTTTTTTTTTTTTTTACTACAAAGTCGGTGTATCAGATGTGAGAAGCCCGTGTTAGGTTTGGGTAGGACCCAATATTGGATATAATATAATATAGGATCATAATATTGTGTAACTGATTATAGTAGATACACGATTTATTGGGAAAAAACCTATCCGTATACTTATTAAGACACTTAATGATTCTGACACGACAAAACCACTGTCGTTATCTCGTTATTTTATCGCACGCGTTATATTACCGTACCGAAGGTCAACTATGAGTATATTAGGTCCAACTACCTGCAAATTATAAATAGGGCTGTTGTTTTTTGGATTCAGATTAAGTGTTGGTTTTTATGCAGTATACCGACACAAAATGTATTTTATATTACACAATTTTTTTAAAGGAACACTAATGTTTTGCATATTGTTAATGTTATTCATTTAAAGAGATTCACGCTTGATTGTTTAAATTATCTAATATTAGATAATCTGCTTCGTGCTAATTTTAGTTTTTTAGTTTATCAACTTGTAGCTCTAATTTTGTATAAAATATTTCATTATTTTATTACTATGTACAGATTAAGATAAATTTTAATAATAATTAAGTCATAAATGATAATACTTTATTTTATGAGTAGATCAAATCTCGTGAACATTTAACATTATGATACTGCTCCTATACTATTATTAAAAAAACACAATTTTTAAAATCTCTATAAAAGGTTATTGTTAAATAACAGATAACAGCCGACCGCTAGTGGCTATAAACGTTAGTAATATTTAACTAATAAGTAATATATGTAGGTAAAATTTGTTGTTTTCTCCATCACAGTACCAGTATACGATTTATTTTAATTTAAATGTAAGAAAATCGATTTTTCTTTAGAAAATAACAAGAAATTAATATACAGGATGAGGCAGTAAAACGGCGATTTTCTAATGTATTTAAATGGTAAAACCCGTTTCACTATCCCACCCTTTACATTTTAAGGATCTATTAAAAGGTTTTTTTAGTTACATTTTATTTTGTACATTGTCAATCTAGTAAAATAGAAGTATAATATAGCTTTGAAATAATATAATCTGTGAAGTATAAATAGTTTGTGTGAGATTGCTCTAATGGAAGTATATAATACATAAATATTAATTTTATTGAGAATAAGCGATTATAATTTAAACTATGGAGTACAAACGATTGAAACATGAATCGTCGACCATTCCAACAAAATTTAACAAGACATTGTATATGTGTTATTTGGTTCACTACGTTTTGGCAAAAAACAAAAACCAGTACAGTGGGGTCGGGGCTTAGTGAGGACGGAGCATAGTTGGGTCGGGGCATAGTGGAGACGGGGAGGTCACAGGTTTACAGGAATTTTTAAATCTGAAAGTGATAAAATCACTTTCAAAAAAACGCTTCGATGCAAATCGGTAGTTATTATTTTTAAGCCAGTACAGTCCAAATCAAGCACAGTATGAACCAGCAAAGTTAGAAAGTTTTAAATTAAGGTTCTGTATTTACAAATGAGCATCAATGCGTTTTTTGAAAGTGATTTTATTCAATTTTATCACTTTTATTTATAGTAATTCTTGTAGACCTGTGACCTCTCCGTTTCCTCATTGCATTGATTACATTATGCCAATACTCTACTGTACTAGTCCTCTCGGATAAAATCACTTTCAAATAAACGCTTTGATGCTCATTTTTAAATACAGAACCCTAATTTAAAACTTTTTAACTTTGCTGGTTTATACTGTGCATGGTTTGGACAGTACTGACTTGAAAATACTAACTACCGATTTGCATGGAAGCGTTTTTTCGAAAGTGATTTTATTACTTTCAGATTTAAAAATTCCTGTAAACCTGTGACCTCCCCGTCCCCACTATGCCCCAACCCAACTATGCTCCGTTCTCACTATGCCCCGACCCCACTGTACTGGTTTTTTTTAAAAATATATGTAGCTGTATAGTTCCTTTTTACATCTATCGTCGGTCAAATTTTACAGACCTAAATCCCTAAAATTTTGCTTGAAAAGATAAAATTTTTGTTTGTTCTAGGGGAATTTTTTTATAAGTTTTCTTGATTTTCAAGAAGAAGGGATCATTTTTTTTTGTGTACACAAGTGTTCCACAATATTTAACGTTTTAAAATGTAACGACATAGATTTAAATTATTTCAAACAAAAAATCTGCCGTACTTACAAATAATAAATGAACGCGTATGCGCTATATACAAAATGTATTAAATATAATTCCTAGATATTCCTAAACGGCATTTATTCGTGCTGCCTAAAGACGAAAAATCCATCATACCTCAAACGTCCCATATTGGTCCAAAAACTAAAAGAGTCTACTACCCCTTCCTCCTCAAAATTGAGAAAAAACACACAATAAATGTATAATTATTTTTAAACTCCAAGCTATAGCACTCTATAATTTTTTTTAAAAATATTTGAATTAGCATGTACGATTTTCTCAAAAATCTGTATTGAAACTTTTTTAAATTAACAAACGATACGTGATTACGAAACATAGGTATTTTATGTTATAGCAATAAATTATTATAGACTGTAGACAGACGATGTATTCTATCGTAATCATCCTGTAAAATTAAAATTACATTTAGCACATCATTGTCATTAGGTACAGTGTTTTTTTAGTAGCATAATAATGGGGGTTGTGGGAAATGTATCTTTTTGTTTGTGGTTAAAGTTAACCACGATATAATATCACTTTTATGTATTATATATGTTTTGTAACTATTCATGCCATGGTAATGAGTAATCGTATTGCCCGTCTAGTTATTTTTCAAGATAGAATGATACTTTTAGAATGTTGTAGAAGGAATTTTAAAATGGGAGGAGTGCAAAGAAAATTTTATAGTAAAGGCAAGACGATCGGAAATTTTGTTGCATAAAATTCCGACATGGTTTGGAATCCAAAGGAACTTTGAACATTTTCTTTCAAGACTGAGTCGATGGACAAGAGATTTGATTAGGAGGACAAGAGGAGATAATGAAGAGTTACATGGATCGGAAGTAATCCTAGAAGGCAAGATTGCGAATCAGAGGCAATGAGAATATTGTATAAATCAAGAGAAAAAAAAATTGAAGGGCACTTATGATAGCATTATATTCGCCGGTGAAAGATGAAGAGAGGGCAACTAATTTGGCAGCAAAGGAAATTTTTAGAGCTGGAATGAAAAAGGAACCCTGATGACCTGGGAGAAACAGAACCGTCGGTGAAAACAAGTAAATAGTAGGGAAAATTTGAAGAAATAAAATCATTAAACAGAGAATTATCTAGAAAGTGGGGCAAATGCGAAAATTCCTCAGAAGTATAATTAAGAAGGTTGGAAGAAATGGTAACCTCAGGCATGTGCGTAAGTGCAGGAAATGTGGTATCATAAATCTGCAGAAGAAAACTTAAATGGTAGGTCATTGGACAAATAGGAGCAATAGAAGAAGCGACGCGACAGAAGCGAGTATAGGAAGGGTTTTGTGTACATATCTCCAATTAGTATTTATTGTAGAAAATGTCATTAAGAGAGGGGAACCACGAATTTTGAACAGGAATTTTCCGCCTAGACGTCGTCTCCTGATTTCGGTTGGAGGACAGGAACTTTCTATCTCTAGGCTAGCTAGAGGTGTAGAGTGGATAGCACTAATAATTGTACGAAGGCAAGACGAAATAATAGAGTTGAGTCTTTTGCGATGTGTAGAGGAGGCGGAGACAAACAGATAGGAACCGTAATCAGTTTTCGATCGAATAACACCACTAAAAATAAGGAGAAGACAAGTGGGATGAGAACCCCACTGAGAGTCAGTAGTGGCTCGAAGAAAGTTTTGACCTACGGGAAATTAAACCTTTAAGGTATTGGAAATGGGAAACCCATCTCAATTTAGAATCGAGTTTTAGGCCTAGACAAGTGACTGATGGGGAAGGCTAAATAGTTTGATTGTCAAGAAGGATGAATTAAGATGTTTTGCATTGTTTACGTGTAAAAATTCAGGAGCCATTGTGAAGAAAGATAAAGTGAAAGCAACGGAAAGATAACTTAAAGCATCATTTAATAAATCCACAGATTTATCTAAAGATTATTTATTGAAACAGAATAAAACTATATCGTTGATATATGTATTATAAAAGACGATTGTTGGGAGAGGCTAAATAATAGCATATAGATAATAAATAAAAATTAAAACGTATAGGGATAAGACAACTGTCTTGAGGTATTTTAACATTTTCTTGATTGTATTAAGAGGTAATATTTAATTTAGCTCAACATGAATTAATCTTACCCGATATTATGATTTAATCATTAATGGCATATTTGGTCATACAGTTTGGAATAAGTTAGATATTGTCTCTTAAACAGTTTAGGGCAGTGTTTAAATTGTTTTAAAATAATAAACTGTAATTTGAGTAAAGAGGTACTTAGTGTTCGACAAGGAAATCTCAAACAAGAGTTCTGTAAAAAAATAACTATTTCGTAAATTTGTTGTACTCTTGATTATGTTTAATGAAATCATGTCTTATGAGTTATTATATTTGTATAAATATTGTTATTGTATTATATAGCATACACTAAATTATAAATACTTGGTTAATATTTATAAGACTTCTATAAACTATGAATATTATTTTATTTTCACTATGTATACATTATAAAAAAACATAATTATTGACCGAAACTTAAGGTGTTGAATTTTATGCATATCTACCTGGAATTTTATATTTGTCATTCGACTGTTTCATTTTAATAAAATTTGTTTTCTTTTAATTACCCACCATGGCACTATGCATCGTAGGTACTTGTGTGTTACGCGACTACCATATGAGTGATGAACTATAAATAATATTTTCTATAGCTATACGTAGAAATGGAAAAAAACACATAAAATCAAATTTATGTAACTGAATCGGTCTTTTCAAAATACCTATGTTTCGTAATCACGTATCGTTTGTTAATTTAAAAAAGTTTCAATACAGATTTTTGAGAAAATCGTATATGCTAATTCAAATATTTTTAAAAAAAATTATAGAGTGCTATAGCTTGGAGTTTAAAAATAATTATACATTTATTGTGTTTTTTTTCTCAATTTTGAGGAGGAAGGGGTAGTAGACTCTTTTAGTTTTTGGACCAATATGGGACGTTTGAGGTATGATGGATTTTTCGTCTTTAGACAGCACGAATAAATGCCGTTTAGGAATATCTAGGAATTATATTTAATACATTTTGTATATAGCGCATACACGTTCATTCATACAGCAGATGATTTGAGGCAATTATTAGAGAGAGACCAGCGTAAGTTTTTGTGCTTTGCTCGTTACCTACTTAAAATTCCTTGTCCGCCTGTAGCTAATATACTTGGCCTACCATCCTTAGCCGAGCGGAGACGCACTCTTTGTATTAGGTTTATTGATGGTAAAATTGAATCGTCTGCACTTGTTTCACTACTCTGTTTCAAAGTGCCTCAGCGTTCATCTCGGACTACTGCTCATTTTTACGTCCCACGTGCCACCACTAATTATTTAGCAAATAAACCATTACGACGGCCAATGTCAAACATCAAATTATCTGACTTGTATATTATACTTAAAAGATGCTTTTGCATAGAGCACTAACATGAACTTTAAAAAGCATTAACTTTTTAAGTTATAACTATTTCTGGTGACCTGTAACCTCCCCGTTCCCACTATGCCCCGAACCAACTGTACTGGCTTCATTGCGTATAGATTTAGCTGGTCAGTTAGATATTGTACCATAATATAACATAGTGTTGAAAACAATGTGAATAATTGCATAAAATGTATAATCTACTCTCAACATACTGCTCTGGCTACTAATTGTGTTTAAATAAAATATCGAAATAACCGAAAACTAGATGAAAAATATAAATTTTCACCATTGTAAATGTCTTGTATATGAAGTATCACCTTAACAGCAAATGTACATCGTGTGTACAATCAAACGACAAAGGTTTATAAAATTGTGTCACTCACAATATTTATCGTAAGTCAATAAAACCATAAAAGACACGACAAATGTACTTATTTTACTGTTAATCCGTTATTTTGACTTCAGCGCCAACAGTCGTTCTATTCCACACGTACTTATTGAATTTCAACCAACTTAAAAATTATTATGCATTTTAAGACTGCTGTTATTCTCTGTGCCGTGTATTTCATTGTATCAGTATGGGTAATATACTTATTTCTTTAAATTGAATATAGTTATATATTATATACTTATGCAAGGTGACATAATACAGCTCTGTATAATAAGTACATAAGCGTTAAAACTTTATGATCTAACGGGCAACATATATATATATATATACATTTTGGATTAAATATTTAATTTAACAAAAATTTGCAAAAAATCTTGACTGATCGATAACCGGTCTTAAACAATTACTATTTAAGTGTTTAAAATTTAGGACGGTACGAAGGATGGATTGGATTGTTAGTTTTATCTGTGAGAGTTATTCAACCAGAGCAAAATAATCTTATTTTAATAAGTTAATTAAATATATACGTTCCCGTTTAAGTGACAAAAGTTGTTCCGCTTTGGATAATATAATAAAAGCTAAATTTTTTTTATTTCATATATATTTGTAAATATAAAAATGATTTAAAAATATACCCGGATGGCCCACAAAGATTTGACAAATGAAATAACTTTTGTTCTAGAGACTATTTTTGAGATTTTTTTTTTATAATTTTTACTCATTTGCGCTATAAGCACCGTGGTCTTTATTGCACTTGCAAAATTTGTATTTTTATTCATTTGAAAGTGAGGATTACTGGTGACGGGAGATGGAGTGCGGTAGGTAAATAAAAATTAATCTACGCGGTTTACTCTACTGCACTCCCCCTCCCATCACCAGTCATCCTCACTTTCAAATGAATATAACATTTGAAGAGATGAATAAAAATACAAATTTTTTCACCAATTCTTTTTAAAAAATTATTTTGAATAAAATGGCTATGTTGAAAAAAAATAAAAAAAACTATTAAATAAAGTAAAACTGGTAAGTGCAATAAAAACTACGGTGCTTATAGCGCACATGAATATAAATTATTTAAAAAATAAAAATCTCAAAAATATTCACTAGAACAAAAGTTATTTCATTTGTCAAATCTTTGTGGGCCAATCTGTATAATATATAGATTATTGTAATATAATATTTCCCAGAAAATGAGTGACTTACGGTAAAGGGATCATTCGGTACTCAGTTTTGAGCTGTAAGTCATTGCACTTTATTTCAGAGCACGGGACTAAATATGGACCAAATACAAAAATGTATTCAGATGTATGATTATCCCAATCCTGACACTCGGAGAATCCCAGAAGTTATGAAAGACGATTTTGGAGTTAAAACACCAGAAAGATATTATAAACGCCACTCAAGTAACATATTATTTAAATAGCGATTTATTAGTTACATCTATTGACAATTAACGTTGTGTTATTGCTTTAATATACCAATAGATTATATTCATAATTTGTATTCGTTTTACTTAACCAATCAAGTTCTTATTACTAACATTATATTAAATTGTAATGTACTTTTTAAACCATTATTTCGTTTGTTAGTTAATAATGAAATAAAGTGTAGAACATAAAGTCACTTTTTAAAAGTATAATTAAGTCAAGTTAGAAATTAAACATATTTAGTACTCAATTAAGTAACTACTGAATTGGTCTAAATAATTACATTTGTGAAGTATAAATCATTGAATTGAATGTATATAACTTAAACTTGTCTAGCTTTGTTGAATCCTGTTATGTTTAATTTTCAAAACTGATTGCATACTATTTATTTTATTTAGAATACGATTATTTAACTTTTAAGAGCGCATTTTTGGCGTTAGCGTATGAAGATAAAACATCTGACAGCATCGGGGTATTTGATTTAAAATAACTATTTTTTATTACTAATTTAACCTAAAACATATCAAATATTAACAAATATCACAATGTTGTAAAAAAATTATTGCAAAATATTCGTGTATGTTTTTAACAATGTACTTAGGTTCCAATGCTGACGACTTTTGAAGTAGAGCTTTACCTCAATAAGTTCATTGAACACCTTGAACGTTATGGGCAATTTAGATGCCTTGTTAATGAACAACTATCACCTTTATTTGGAGAATTACACCTTACAGAAGATGAAAAGGCAAAGGTCGAAAGTTTAACTGAAGCAAGAAAAGGTTACATTAGATTTAAGGTGAGGAAGCGGTTTACTTCAAGTTCACAGTCTTAATTTTATTTTTTTAGGTATAATTCACTCAGCGGCATTCTTGTCAATCATGTTAGAAATTCTACCGGAAGTAAGTAAATATTTGTGCAAGGAAAAATAGATTCTCATGAGACATTAAATAGAAACTGTATATAAATTGGAATACTCGAATAGGACTTTTAAAATAAGAATTTTCAACAAAAAAACCATAATCCTACTATTTGTAAATTTTGAAAATTGGCCATATAAATTTTACTGAATACAAAAATGTATGCAAAAAAGTGGTTTCAAAAGCAAAATTTAAAGATTCAATACAACATTTTAGTTAAGAAATCGTTAAAAATTAAACAAATGCTTAAAATGTAAAAATACTTCGACATTTGTGTACAATTAGCTCATATTTGTTATTTTTGGTTTTATTATAGGGCAATGGTCTAAACGAAGCACAAATCGAGGAGTTCATTGAATTGTATAGATATCAAGATACTGTTACCCGTTGCATCGAACCTTTGAAAATTCAAAACATCTTGAACACGATTCATATGGCTATTGAGCCGCTTGAAGAGTCAATGTTATTTAAATCTAACCGTAAGACAAAAATATAAATATATTCACATTAAACAGGTACATTCTAATTGTGTATATAATATATAATTAAAACTTAAACAGGACCCTTTGCTAAAGTGTTGATGGAGTTGGTTATCATTACGGCAGAACGTTTTAGGACAGATAACAAAAAAGTAATATATAACTAACTTTTTATCAATTAAAAATTCCTTTGCTGTCATGCATTACTCTCCTATAATTTATTAATTCATTACGCTGTATTTAATCTTTCTTTGGCAATTTTCAGGATGAGATAGTGTTAAGTACAAAAGAGATCAGATCATTGTTATATGAATTCACAGAACGTGACAGGAACCGAGACGGTGTACTATTTGGTAACGAAGCAAGCAAGTTTGTGAGAGAATTTATCGCTAAAAATCCACAAATTCCCACATTAAATTTTAATTGTAATTTCACAAGTTTGTACATTAACAAGTTAATTATGATTGTTGGGCCTCACTTAAACATTTGTTACTTTTGCTTTTTAGATAATGAAATACACGTTGCGAAGTTCTTATTGTTCCACATACATGCGAAAAAAGTTGAAGAACCATAAAAATAAATATTTGAAATATAAGAATGTTTAAATTTTGTTAATTGAGTATAATACCTAAAATACTTTAAATTTATTTATTATTTATAGTGTTTATAATATTGCACTTTAATTTTATAATATTCAAACACGTGGAATGTAATTCCACTTCACGGAATATGTAATAATAAGTAATATAATTATTAATCGATTCAGTACTCAAATGTAATTGTTTTTAATTACAAAAATAACCTATTATAATTTGTGTAGCATTGTTTTTTTCGCAGTCAATATTTGAAAAAAAAAATACAAAATTAATTTTTTCCATGCCATGTAATCTAAAGCCTGGGACACACCAAGACAATAGAGACAAACATTACTGTGTTGCTTCCCATTTGTTTCTATATTTTGATAAAAAGCGAAATATGTGGTGACTAATGAATGTTGCCTTAAGACTAGGCTTAAAACGGCGCCCTTTTATCTGAGTTTTTCTGGCACTAGTAAAAATACATTTTTAAATTAATATTACTGGAGCTAGTTAGCTACTTTAAAATTTGAAAAAAATATTGTTTAGGAATATTTTGAAAAAGAACACTTAAATTACAATTGTTCAGTGAAAGTTACATTTCGATATCATAATTAGTCATTAAGTAACGTGGCCACATCGCTAAAGTCCAAAACAATTTTTGATATTATTTTTTTCGATGTTATGGAAATATCTGCATAGGATATATAAGTTTCAGGTATTTAGAAAATCAACTAGCACGCACATCAGATAAATTGGCATGGAATGACCCATGCCTATTTGATGCGTTAATATGGGTTTAAGGTGTCTCTATAGTTGCATGTTTTTAGTTGAAAACAACTCGTTCTCACTATAAAACTGTTATAATCTCTATTACTATCTCTAGTAATATACTATTATATCACATACGAGATCGCTAAGCATCTCCCCCAAAAAAACAGTTAATGTTCTCACATATATAATTAATTCCATACTTCGCCTCTCATACTTTCCGCTGCAGTGGAAACTCTCTGTAATAATAGTTGTACTCAAACCTGGTAAGCCACCGGAGCACCCCTCATCCTATAGACCTATCAGTCTTATGCCTTTCTTTTCTAAAGTATTTGAAAAAATACTCCTAAAAATAATTAAACCGATCATAGCTAAGATAAACATTATTCCAAACACGCAGTTTGGTTTTCGTAGCAGACATTCTACAATCCAACAAATAAATCGTTTAACAGATACAGTCGCCTCATCACTTGAAAATAAACAATATTGCACTGCTGTTTTTTTTAACGTTGCACAAGCTTTTGACTGAGTATGGCACGATGGTCTTCTTTTAAACTAAAACAAATTCTACCTCTATACTACTACTAATTACTCTTTCAATCTTATCTTGATGAACGACAATTTACAGTACGTTACCGCACAACTCTTTCAACCATATCTCAAATAAAAGCAGGGGTACATCAAGGTGCTATTTCTAATCCTCTTCTCTACAAAATATTTACATCCGATCAACCTACCCATCTAAACACAGCTGTAGCAGAATTTGCCGACGATAAAGCAATCCTTTCTGTTCATAATGACCCCTAAATTGATTCTCATTACTTGCAATCTCACCTCAATAGTCTTCAAACCTGGTACAATGATTGGAAAATAAAAATTAATGAAACTAAATCCTGCCATATTACATTCACTCTCAAACAAGGTATCTGCCCTCACGTTGCTCTAAACAATGTCCAAATAATAATAATAATAATAATAATAATAATAATAATAATAATAATAATAATAATAATATATATTTAACGCCCCGAAGGCAAGAGTGTAACATTCAAGTAACTAGATCACAGATTAATAATTATAAATTATAAACAGTATCAATAAGGAAAACATATTTATAACAACGATAACAAACAAAATATATAAATATGACAAAAATTGGACGATTAAGTATAAATGAGCCTAAATCAGTTGTGGGTAAGAGCCAATTTTAATTCAAGAAAGGAGTCATGAAAGACATCAAAAGAGGGAGGTAAGTTATTAAAGGTAATACAAATGCGGTTAATAGGAGTGAAAAAACTATAATTTTGGCGGTGGAAACTAACATGACAAGTTGGACGTAGGCGAGAGTTGTAGGAAGGAATATGGAATAACAATTTACTTAGGAGTTCAGGACTATCGATAACATTATTAAGCAACTTGTGTATAAAAATTAAATCATTTAACTTACGTCTATATGCGAGCATATCGAGATTTAACAAATGCAGAACGGAATTTCTATGTTCAGTTTGCATATTAAATTTAAAGCTTACTGTTCGCAAAAAACAGTCTTGGACACGTTCTAAGTCATTAGTAAGTCCGCTTTGGACTGGATTCCACAATATGGAGGCATATTCTAAAATTGTACGAACTAAACAAATATACACGGTTCTAATGCACATTAAATTTGAAAAATTATAACAATTTCTCCTAATAAAACCTAATGTTTTTAATGCTTTTAGTTTTATATTTTGGATATGCTGATGAAATAATAAATCATAAGAAAAATAAACACCAAGGTCTTTCAGCTGTTTAACATTTTGTAAAACTCGATTATTAATTAAGTATTGAACTGAAGTAGGGTTACGGCAACGGGAAAATGATATTTTCATACATTTTTCCGCATTTATTGAAAGACCATTGTTCAAACACCAGTTTTCAAATTTATTTAAGTCGTCTTGGAGTTTAGAACAGTCAGCCTCAGATGTAATTTCCATGTACATTTTTAGGTCATCCGCAAACATTAGACATTTACAATGATTAAAAATATTCGGGATTTCATTAACAAACAATAAGAATAAAATGGGTGATAAATGACCCCCTTGAGGTACGCCTGAGCTAACATTAATTACGTAGGATACCTTTGAAGATAATTTTACTTGCTGAGTTCGATCTGTTAAATATGATTTTAACCAGGATAAATAAGGGTCCCTGATACCTAAAACACTCAAATAAATACCCTCATCAAATACTATCAAATACCTTGGGGTACACTTTGATAAAAAACTAAACTGGGCACATCACATACACTCCACTAAAATTAAACTAAACTTACGTCTTAACATTCTGAGAAGATTTCTTCATTCTAAATCGAAGTTGCCCCTTCACACAAAACTAACCATTTATAAACTCTTACTTAAGCCGCTATGGACATATGGATTCCAAATCTGGGATCAGCTAAGAATTTGAACCTTTACAAAATACAAGTCTCACAAAATAAAATACTCCGTCTCATCACTAATTCACCACCTTATATATCAAACCATACTCTACACTGTGATTTACAAATAAAAACAATAACACAAGTTGCCAAAGACTACTACAGATGTTGCCACAATTCTCTTCAAAATCACCTAAACCCCCTTGTAAATAATCTCACATTACCCTCAATGGTCAACAACCCAACAAAAAGACTTAAAATGAAGTGACGCAGAGACCTTCTCACTAACAATTAGTTAAAAACGAAGTTAATAAGAGTGCCGTCAGTGGACGGCTTCTCTTTTAATGCTTTCAATGTGTATAATTTACCTGTGGATCATATATACCTATTGTACTAAATTTGTATTGATCGTATATGTAAAATAAAGGAGAAAAAAAACTATTTACATAAAGTGAAATAATTATCTATACAATGCCCCTGTCAAGTATAAGAAATGTTCCCTAACCTACGCCCGTTTGTGTGTGTTTTATTATGTCTATCCGTGAGGAACTTTCCAGAACATTACATTTAATGAGTAGCTCAAATACACTAGACTAGACAAGACGATTAGGAAATTACAACAAAGATAATGTTATGTGAAAATTGCTCTAAAACTACTAAAGAAATTGTATTTTGAGTAGATGCGATTTTGATTCGGCGTTTTTTATCATTGTTTAAACTCTAGTGCTTAATTTTAAGGCACAAGAAGGACCCAGAGCGGAGCGGTGCTGCTTCAACTGAAGGGCACCTGCGATCAGGCCGATGGAGTGGCCGAAGAGATAAGGAAGGCTATTGGCCAGTCCATCAGGGTCGGCAGGCCTAACAAATTAGCGAGCGTCCTCGTGCTCGATGTCGAGGAGTGGGTCGGAGCAGACGACATCAAAGAGGCCATCAGAAGCATCGTTAAGGACGGCCCAGCGGCAGCCCACTGGAACGACGTGCGCCTTCCGGTGGTTTCGAGGGGCAAAGATGGGACCAAAGGAGTAGCCCGCTTATTGGCCCCGCTAAAGGTAGCCGCACAATTGGTCGAAGCCAAGAAAATAAGTGTCAAATGGACAACTTGTCGCGTCAGGGTCATGGAGGACAAAGGTCCACGATGCTTCAGATGTTTGGAGCGGGGCCACACGTCCACCCGCTGCAACGGGCCAGACCGGTCGGGACGGTGCTTCCGGTGCCATAAGGAGGGGCACGCAGCGAAGGACTGCAAAGAAAAAACCGAAGTCAATGCTACCACTAACCCACCGCAAGAGAAGAGAAAGAGGAAGAGGAGGAACAGGACCATAACCAACACCTCCAGGCGGCCAGAAGGTGCAAGCAAGGAAAAACCATCGATCAAGGAGAAACCTGAAGGCGACCGAACAACGCGACGTTGTTTCAGGTGCCTGGGAGTTGGACATCTAATGAAAGGTTGCACTGGCCCAGATAGGAAGGGTGGTTGCTTTAGATGCGGGTCGAAAGACCACAAGATCATCGAATGCAAGGCGTCCAGGGAGGACCGCAAGTCGTTCGACGAGCTAACGAAACAACCACCCCAGCATAAAAAGAAGATCTCGGTGGTTATAGAGGATATCGACGCCGTGGATGAGGTGTCCTTTATGGAGATGGACCCAATGCAGGGTCCTTCTACCGGCCAGCCTGGTGTATGAGGCTCCTCCAAACGAACCTCAACCATTGTAGGCTGGCCCAGGACACCCTGGCCCAGACGATCGCTGAGTAAGCGATCGACGTGGTCATAGCCTCGGACCCGTACAGGCAGGCACACGGAGGCGGTGGCTGGCTAACTAGCACCGACACTGGTCGAGCGGCCCTGGGAGTGTTCGGGACAGGAGTGACGGTGGGATCCGTCGAGAGGGATGTAGAGTACGTGGCAGCAAGGATAGGTGGCACACACATCTATAGCTGTTACGTCTCGCCAAACATCCCACCAGCCCGTTTTGTCTCCTTTTTGGAAAGGTTGGAGACCAGCGTGCGGTCCCTTGGGCCAGCCAGTAAGGTCATCATTGCGGGCGACTTCAACGCGCGTTCGGCTGCCTGGGGAGACTGGGTAACCGACGCGCGCGGAGATGGCTTGGTCTCAGTTGCTGACACACTGGGCATGATCATCGTTAACGAGGGGACGGAACCTACCTTTGTGGGTAGGGGCGCTGGCTCCATCGTAGACGTTACGATGGCCTCCGAACCTGCTGCACGCATGTTAAGGGGATGGAGGGTGCGGTCAGAGGTGGACAACCAATCCGACCATCACGCCATCGAGTTCGAGGTGACCGCGGGCACCACCCCGGCAAGCCCGCCAACCCACCTCCAGGTACGAGGATGGAATACTGCCAAGGGGATCGACCTAGAGGCTTTCCGAACCGGATACAACCTTGCAAAATGGGGCCGGGTGGAGGAAGAGCCTCCCGAAGACTCGACTGAACGCTCGGAGTGGTGGGCAGCCGAGTTCGAGAGGAGAGTTACAATCGCCTGTGACTCTTCTCTCCCGGCTAGGAGAGGACATCCGCGGTCCAAACCGCCTGCCCACTGGTGGACAGAGGAGATAGCTGGCCTGCGTGCAGATTGCACAAGGGCCAGAAGAGTCGTCAAGCGTGCTTCGCGTGCTTCCACACGCGAAGCGGCCAGAAGAACTGGAGGCGAAACGTATGCCAGCGACATCTTCGCAGCAGCCCTTTCGGCCCTCAAAGACGCCAGGAAAAATTTAAAGAGAGCCGTTCAACGCAGCAAAAGAAACTGTTGGAACGAGCTGGTACAGTCGGTGGACCGCAATCCTTGGGGCAATCCATACAGGCTCGTGATGAGAAAGCTTAAGACGGCCCCAGATACGGACCGCATGGAAGCCGCCACGTTGGAGAAGGTGACGAGAGGCCTGTTCCCGGACAACAGGGCAGTGACACTCGACCCTGTCTTAACGCCACTAGCACCGGAGGCTCCGGAATTCTCACGGGGAGAAATAGGAGCAGCGGTGGCACGCGTAAAGGGCAGAAGGAAGGCCCCGGGACCAGACTGTATCAGCAATGCGATCCTGGCGTCGGTCTACAAGGCAGACCCCGACTTTGTAGCCGACACCCTCAACGCCTGCCTCAAAGCAGGAAGCTTCCCCACCCGTTGGAAGCAGGCCCGACTGGTGCTGCTTCGTAAGGGCCAAAAGCCGGCCGGTGAGCCATCATCGTACCGCCCTTTGTGTCTCCTGAACGACGTGGGGAAGTTGATGGAGCTCTTACTAGTTCGTCGACTGGAGAAACACCTCGAGGAGAGAGGTGGACTCTCCGACCGGCAGTTCGGCTTTCGGAAGGGAAGATCGACGGACGACGCAGTGCGTTTGCTCCGGGATGAGGGCCAGGCAGCGATAAACGCACGCAAAGTATGTGTGGCTGTCAGCTTGGACGTGAAGAACGCGTTTAATTCGATCGGCTGGCGCCACATCATGCGGGCCCTACAGGAATGGGAAGTGCCGCTGTACCTGCAGCGCATCTTCCGGTCCTATTTCTCGGAGCGAGCAGCCAGGGTCGCGTGCCCAACAGCTGACGGTGGAGAAGTCACCATCGAGGTATCCTGCGGCGTTCCACAGGGTTCGGTGGTCGGTCCGACCTTGTGGAACCTTACGTATGACGCGGTGCTGCGAGCCGATCTACCGGACCAGGCGACGGTCATCGGTTTCGCGGACGACACGTTGATCATCGCCTCCGGCAAGACGGTCGAGGAGGTGGAAGATAGGACAAACCGAGCTCTGTGTGCGGTGGCAGCAAAGTTCCGGGAGCTGGATCTCCAACTCGCCGTCGAGAAGACGGAAGCGGTGATGATCAGGCGCAGGTACAAGGTTAGCGATCCGCGTATCTTCCTGAACGGGGTAGAAGTTAAGCTGGGAGAGACGATCAACTATCTTGGAATGCTAGTCGACCGCAAGCTTAACTTCAAGCAGCACGCCAAAGCCGCGGCGGTCAAAGCGCAGCGTGCGCTCACGTCGTTGACTAGGCTTATGCCTAACATCGGCGGCCCCCGTGAGCCAAGGCGGAGGCTACTCGTCAGTGTCGTCCACTCCATTCTCCTCTACGGAGCACCGGTTTGGGCCAGCGGGCTAAACCAAGCCAGAGTAGGGGAATTGAGGAAGGTGCAGCGCAGAGCTGTACTCCGCAGTGTCTGCGCGTACCGCACCGTGTCATACGACGCAGCCAACGTGCTGGCTGCGATACCGTCGATCGACCTGCTGGCGAGGGAGCGAGAAGAGGCGTTCCGCCTCCGCCGGCAAGCAGAAGAAGGATCCGGACAACGGGCCCCCCTTAGGACTGCTACCCTCGGCAAGTGGGAGGACAGACTTCGGACAGCAACAGGAGGTGAGTGGACGAGAACTCTCGTCACTGACCTCCGGAAATGGGTTGGACGGAAGCACGGGATGATGGGCTACCGCCTAACCCAGTTGCTGTCTGGGTATGGGTGCTTCAACGAATTCATCCACAGGATCGGCAAAGCACCCAGTCCAGCATGCTCACACTGTGAAGGCATGGTGGACAGTGCCTATCACACACTAGTGGAGTGTTCGGCCTGGGAGTCCCAAAGGCGGGACCTCCAGGACGTCGTCGGCGAAGTTGTCCCGGAGACACTGGTCGCCAACATGATTGCAAGTTCTGATGCGTGGAACGCGGTCGCCCGCTTTGCCGAGTCGGTCCTCAAAGAGAAGGAGGAAGCAGAGAGGGCTAGACAGCGGCCGGCCAATTGAGAGCCCCGGCGTGCAAGGGTGGCGTGTGCGCGAGTCACTGGTCCGGAAACATTCCACCGACTGTACATAAACCTGTATAGACTAATAAACTTGTAACTAAATTTCGTTGTGGCCTAATGTGAATATTGTTATTAGGCCACCACCCGAAGTGGGTGTGTTAGTTTTTAAGTTTATGATTGTATTTATTGTTTAGTATACCCAATAAATGGCATCGGAGACTGGGGGGAAGTAATTCCTCACAGGGCGCGTCCCCCCCCAGTGTTCTATGGGTGCATGTGGAAAAAAAAAAAAAAAAAAAAGTGCTTAATTATAAGCGCATATATATATTAAAACAAATTTAAAACAATTTTTTTTTTTTCCAGAATAATAAATATGTATTATTTGTAAATTGAATTTATAGCTAAATGCATAGTAATTTTCGATCAAAACTAATTCGTTTTTAATCAATTTAATTTAAATTTCGTGCGTGTAAAACGATTATACAATTTTAGAAAAAATTTTTAATTTCAAAAAAGGTAATTTTAATTTGATGTCGAGAAAAATGTGATTTTCCCTGGACCTCATTTATAAATTGTACATTACTCTAAGAGGTTAAATAAGCTTATATTGTGGCAATTATAGCCAACGTCTTAATAAGGAAAACCCTAAAAAATAATAAAGCTCGATTACAAAATATACAATAGGTTCTTATGGAATTGTATATTGTTACCTGTGTTGTAATTTTACTAATTGCGATTTTTGTTTTTTTTTAGCTTTCATGTGGAGCTGGAAACCCAATTTTTTTTTATCGAGTTCATCCCTTTCCCTTCAAAACTGAAAAACCACTCAAACCATTATACATGTTTCCATTTAAAATGATGGTGCCCTTTAATTTGTATTTTATAAATAGACCAATTACTTTTAAACTAATTCATCGAGAAAATTGTAAACTTCTCCTTTATTTCATTTTTTCAAAGACATGTGATGTGTAAATTAAACTGCAGGTAAATCTAGAATGAGACTGAAGATCGTTAAGTTTTTCCCAAGAGATTGTAGTGAAACTTTTTTTTAATTAAGGAAACTCACCCCCTCCTCCTAAAAAAGGGGGGAAGAGTATTTACTTATTGATCGTATTTCAATCTCTAATTTGATAAATACCCAAATAGTGTCTACTTTTTCATCATTTTTATGAAAGTCTCAACACTGTTGTTATTAATAATGCCTATTGTAATAAGCCGAAGCTTATGTATAATTTGATTATTAATTATATTATATTATAACTATTTATTTTTGCATAGGATAGCTATCATAATCTAGCATTTTATAATATAATTTTCCTACTACGCAACACTGCAATTATACTTGTATAATTGTATTCAATATTAATTACTGATGGTAATATATTAGACCAATTCGTATAAAATAGATATAAAATTATTTTCCATACTATTATTGTTGTTTTAGAATATTTTTTATTGCGCATGTTATCTTATATTACACAAATAATTGTACTTTTGGCAACTCAAATATTTTAAGAACGATATCGTTCTTAAAAACGACTTATTTAAACGTATTATTTTATTATTATATTGACAGGGTGATCCACTTATCGTGAATCACTCAATATCTCATAGGGTTTAATAAGAAATTCAAATTGTTTTTTTCTTCACCCATTGTGCATTGTACCTAATGACAATTATGTGATTAATTAGTTTAAGGGTGGATACGATTAAAGTTGACATTTTATAGGCAGCCGATCAACCCTAATAGTGTTTAATAGTAAAAATTAGGTACAATGCTTTTATCGATATTTGTATTTTTATCTGTAAACACTAGACCTCCTTTACCTACTCATTTTGGTGTAATACTTACTTACTGTACTGGTTGTATTGTGTTTGGTCTAGATTATATTGGCTTGAACCATACTATCCACAGATTCTCATCGAAGCATTTTTTTAAAAACGTCTTTTGTGATAATTTATGTTGCCATGTAGCTCCGTCCCCACTATGTCCTGATCGCATTGTACTGGCTTTTTAATTATTTTAGCTCAGAAGTCGACAGTCGTTTCGCCTTATCAAACAATAAGTATTTGTATATTTGACCCAATGAAAACCGAGATGTCCTTAACTATGTACATCGTTAATGGTATTTGTTGTTTTTGTAATAATGAATTTAATTATTATCGTTGCACTATTATGTTTTCTACCTAATAAGTCTAAGACAGTTAATTTATCGGTCAACGGTGATAGCGTTTATCATCGTTGTATACTCGTCATATAACAGTTATTCATAATAGCATCGCAGTAATAATGAAGTAAACGAGAGTATATGAACAATACGCCTAAATAATAATATCTTGTTTTAATCATTAGAAAAAGGAGAGAAGGGTGCTACAAAGAAAGAGAGTGTTTAAACAATATTTACATGACATTACAGCAACGCGGGACTAGATAACTGTTATACTTTTATAGTAGCTGTTCCGGCCAATACAAAAACAACAGTCTGTTGTTATTCCTGCATCAAGATGTTTTTATTATAATACTAATAACTAATATTAAATTACCAATCTCAATGGCATTTTTTAAATCAGTAAGTATATTTTTGTTTTATGTAAACGTAATTTTCAGTTCTAAAAAATCTATGGAAATCATTTATAAAAAAAATTATGTTTTTAATTTTTACATGAAAGCGATTTAAAAGATTTTTTTCAAATACATTTTTTTAATTTTCAATTTAATTGGACTTCTAAGTTTTAGATAAAGTATTATCAAAAAGAATATTTCTAATTATTTAGGAAAAAAAATAATATGCCAAGATGTAATATTAGTTTTCTTTGGACACCTAATGAAAACGGAAAAAATATTTTTATGATGTTGATTTGCCTGTTAAAATTGGATATAGTGTAATAATTTTATCGCGAACCACTTATTATTTCATAGGGTTTAATAAGATATTAATTTTGGGTTTTTATAGTGTTTTTATATAATGTGATCTCAATTTGTAAAAACCATTTTAAGTAACCATTAGATAATATGTACAATTTTTAAAGTAAAATTAATTATTAGCAATCCATTTAAAAATGATAACTTATAATAACCAACATTTAAAAATGTTAATTAGATACATAAATAATTTATAAATTCTCTGTCTTGTTGGATTTTAGTATATAATCATAAATTAAAAAAAAATGTTTTAATTTAAATTAATTTTTATTTTATTGTTTAAATAAAAAATAATTTCAGTTAAAAATTAGGTATATACAAAATATTGTTGTTGTTTATAAATTTGGAGCATTGTTCAAATAAAAATAAAAATTTACTTATATTTAATTTTTTTTTTTATAATATAAATTATAAATCATAATAATCTTTTTATTTTTGTTAACACAAACGTTTAAAAAATATTTTATTAATATTGATCTACGAAATTATCTAATCTATCTTGAATTCAGTATGTCCATATAGAAAAATATATTAGCCTACAATATTTATTGTACAAATAAATTGCTTAGTTGTATTGTCAAGTAAATATTTTTATTATACCGAAATGTTAAAGACTAATCCTGTATATAATATATGGAGTAATGTGCGTTTATTTTAACTAAAAGTATATAAATGTCATATAATGTATTAAAAAATATTTATCGTTTTTAACTATTATGAACTTATTCATGAAAAGTTAAAAAAAAATTAAAACATAAAATAGGGGTACGTAATGTTTCCAATTATGTCAAAATACATATTAATATTTATATTATTATATACATTTAGTTTTATTTATGACTGAAAATGCAGTCGTCAAAAAACGTATTCGCGTTAATGTGAATATTTGTTGTAAAATATACGGTTTATATTTAAATATATATAATTAATATTTTAGTTTATTCAATTTTTTATATATCTTTTATAGATTTTTGTAGTACCTGTTGTGATCTTTTTGGTCATTCAGCAAGTGTCAAGCGAAAAACCATGCAATTGCAAGTGTCGCCAAACAGAGATTAACTATTCTGGCGAGCAAGTTGAAACTGTCAAAGAACAATTTGTAGCTCCAAGATATGGGCTTGACAGGGACAGGAGCAGAAGCAGAGACAGAAGAGTGAGGAGGTGATGAAAGGGGAGGACAATATTCTTAGGAAATTATTTGTATCATATGTATGAAATAAGTAATTATAAGCATTATACAAATATATTTGTTTCGATTTTTTATGTAATACAACTTACTTAAGAACAATTTTTTTTTTGAAATTATATAATTGATATCAAATGGAAAAAAAACATTTCAAAAAGTACTGTCCCATTGATGGCTGCATACTCAGTTACTCCATGGTCATAGGTAGGGCTAGCCTCTAGGCTACAGATAAATGTTGAATAAATAAATGAAACTCAATTACACATACATTTAAGTAAGGGTGTATTTCAACTAACAACTAAGATTATTTTTTACTGAAGGTTGTATAACATCATTACCGATAGGATTAAAATAACATTTTTCTTATTTACATAATATTAAAATATTTGGAAAACGACAAGAATAAAAAATTTTAAGTGTCTTTATTTATTTAGTAATTTTACCTAAAATCTAATGTTATGGGTACAATACGATACAAGTTATTAACACAGGTATCTATTAACTTGTAGTTTATCTCCACTCATCGCTATTTTGTTAGATAGCCAAACATTGGTTTTGTAAATACTTAGTTAAAATTTGAATAATTTAGACGATACTCAAACACTACATTAGATGTATACTTGTAACTTAAACATCTAAGATGTACATCAACTTATCGGGTCCTTGAGGTTCAACGCTGCCATTTTAAAATGATGGTTTCTACACATACCTATAGTACCATGGAATATTCCAATGAAAGATTAAAACATATTCTATACAGTGCAGTCATAATAGGAGCAGAGTTTTATTTTTATTACCTGAAATTATGTAGCCCATATTAGCACACAGTATTTTTATACAATGACATAGCCTAAAAAAGCACACACCGTGGTTATCGGCAAACTATTATCCGTTTATCAAAACCGAACAAAGTATTTAAATATTAACGGATTTTCTGCTAGTATTTTATAACACAGATGCCATTCGCTGTACAATCACTGTATTGGATAACACTTTATACATATATATATATATATATATATATCATTTAATTACAATGCAGAAAATAAAATAATATGTTTAAGTACCAGGTATTTTTTTTATAGTAATCGGAATACATAAAACCTATATATTCTTTACAAATAATTCCATAAAAACGAAAAAAATACAGAAAACACTTTTTTAAAAAATTGTTTGGACTTAGGCTATATTTTATAAATTTGTCGTAAAAACACCTAAAATACGACCGCGTTACACAATGACTAATTAAGATATCGAAATGTAACTTTCACTGAACAATTGTAAGTTAAGTGTTCTTTTTAAGAATATCCTTAAACAATATTTTTTCAAATATTAAAATAGCTAAATAGCTCCAGTAATATTAATTTTAAAATGTAATTTTGACATTATATGAAAAAACTAATTTTGCATTTTTTTTTTACAATTTTGACTACGGAAAAAATAGTGTTATACGAATTATAATAGGTTATTTATTTACTTAAAAACAATATATATACTGAGTCGATTAATAAATATATTAACTATTATTTATATAACATATCCCGAGATAAAAAAAAAAAACAAAAATATTTTTGAATATTAAAGACATTAAAGTGCAATAGTTTAAATGTTATAATTAATAAATAAATTTTTAATATTTTAAATATTATAATTAATTAACAAAATTTTAATATTTAAAATATTATTTTTAACTTTTTTTGCACGTATGTGGAAGAATAAGAATTTCGCAGCGTTTATTTCATTATCTGAAAAGCAAAATAGCAAATTTTTACGCCAAGAATCAGAGTTAACTCGTTAATGTATAAACTTGTCAAATTACAATTAAAATTAAATGGTAGAACTTGCGGATTTTCAGCGGTAAATTCATTCATAAACTGGTTCGCTTCGCTATTGGAGAGTTTACTGTCTTGGTTCCGGTCACGTTCTGTGTATTCAGATAACAGTGATCTGACCTCTTTTGTACTTAACACTATCTCATTCTGAAAAATCGTCAAAGTAAAATCAAGTACATCGTAACGAAAAATGAATTAATAGGTAAGTAACCGCAATGGAATTTTAAATTGAAACAAAAATAAACTATATTACGATTTCGTTAACTGTTCTAGAACGTTCTGCCGTAACGATCATCAATTCCATCAACACTTTACCAAAGTGTCCTGTTCAAGTTTCAATAATATATTAAATATAAAAATTAGAATGTACCTATTTAGATACGTGAAAATATTTATTTTTTTGTCTTACGGTTAGACTCTTCAAGCGGCTGAATAGCCATAATTTGAAATGTGTTCAAGATGTTGTTAATTTTTAAACGATTAATGAAACGGGTATCAAGAAATAGATCTTGATATGCAAACAATTCAATGAACTATTCTATTTGTGCTTCATTTAGACCATTACCCTATAATAAAACTAAAAATGATAAATATAAGCTAACTGTACACAAATGTCGAAGTATTTTTACATTTTAAGCATTTTTATAATTTATAACGATTTCATAACCAATGATTTGTAATAAATCTTTAAACTTTGCTTTTGAAACATTTTTTTATCAACAAAAATTATATGGCCAATTTTGAAAAATTACAAATAGTAGAATCTTGTTTTTTTTTTCAAAATCCTCAATTTAAAAGTCCTATTTGGGTAAACCAATTTATATACAATTAATATTTAATGCCTCAAGATAATCTATTTTTTCTTGCACAAATATTTACTTACTTCTGGTAGAATTTCTAACATGATTGACAAGAATGCCGCTGAGTGAATTATACCTAAAATAATAAAATTAAGACTGTGAACTTGAAGTAAACCGCTTCCTCACCCTAAATCTAACGTAACCTTTTCTTTTTCGCGATGAACTTTCAACCTTTGCCTTTTCATCTTCTGTAAGGTGTAATTCTCCAAATAAAGGTGATAGTTGTTCATTTATAAGGTATCTCATTTGCCCATAATGTTCAAGGTATTCAACGAACTTATTGAGGTAATACTCTACTTCAAAAGTCGTCAGCATTGGAACCTAAGTACAATGTTAAACATACACGAATATTTTGCATTCATTTTCTTACAATATTTTGATATTTGTTAATATTTCATATGTTTTAGGTTAAATAAGTAATAAAAACTAGTTATTTTAAATCAAATACCCCGATGCTGTCTGATGTTTTATCTTCATACGCTAACGCCAAAAATGCGCTCTTAAAAGTTAAATAATCGTATTCTAAATAAAATAAATAGTATGCAATCAGTTTTGAAAATTAAACATAACAGGAGTCAACAAAGCTAGACAAGTTTTTTTTTTTTTTTTTATTTATTAAGAGTATTTACAATCTATGCTGCAAGGCATAATAAGCAAATAGTTACATTGTTATATATACAGAGAGAGGGGGAAAAAAATAAACAAATAGAAACGGTGATTTGATATGAGGAGGGAGGCTATCCAGTAATAGAACCCAACGTGATTAAGACAAGTTTAAGATATATACATTCAATTCAATGATTTATGCTTCTCAAATGTAATTATTTAGACCGATGACAGTAGGTACTTAATTGAGTACTAAATATGTTTAATTTCTAACTTACAAAGTACATTACAATTTAATATAATGTTAGTAATAAGAACTTGATTGGTTAAGTAAAACGAATACAAATTATGAATATAATCTATTGGTATATTAAAGCAATAACACAACGTTAATTGTCAATAGATGTAACTAATAAATTGCTATTTAAATAATATGTTACTTGGGTGGCGTTTATAATATCTTTCTGGTGTTTTAACTCCAAAATCGTCTTTCATAACTTCTGGGATTCTCCGAGTGTCAGGATTGGGATAATCATACATATCAATACATTTTTGTATTTGGTCCATATTTAGTCCCATGCTCTGAAATAAAGTGTAATGACTTACAGCTCAAAACTGAGTACCGAATGATCCCTTTACCGTAAGTCACTCATTTTCTGGGAAATATTATATTACAATAATCTATATATTATACAGATTGGCCCACAAAGATTTGACAAATGAAATAACTTTTGTTCTAGTGAATATTTTTGAGATTTTTATTTTTTAAATAATTTATATTCATGTGCGCTATAAGCACCGTGGTTTTCATTGCACTTACCTGTTTTACTTTATTTAATAGTTTTTTTATTTTTTTTCAACATAGCCATTTTATTCAAAATAATTTTTTAAAAAGAATTTGTGAAAAAATTTGTATTTTTATTCATCCCTTCAAATGTTATATTCATTTGAAAGTGAGGATGACTGGTGATGGGAGGGGAATGCAGTAGAGTAAACCGCGTAGATTAATTTTTATCTACCTACCGCACTCTATCTCCCGTCACCAGTCATCCTCACTTTCAAATGAATATAATGGATGAATAAAAATACAAATTTTGCAAGTGCAATAAAGACCACGGTGCTTATAGCGCAAATGAGTAAAAATTATAAAAAAAAAAAATCTCAAAAATAGTCAAAAGTCAAATAGAACAAAAGTTATTTCATTTGTCAAATCTTTATGGGCCACCTGGGTACATTTTTAAAACATTTTTATATTTACAATAATATGAAACAATAAAAAATTTAGCTTTTATTATATTATCCAAAGCACAACTTTTGTCACTTAAACGGGAACGTATATATTTAATTAACTTATTAAAATAAGATTATTTTGCTCTGGTTGAATAACTCTCACAGATAAAACTAACAATCCAATCCATCCTTCTTACCGTCCTAAATTTTAAACACTTAAATAGTAATTGTTTAAGACCGGTTATCGATCAGTCAAGATTTTTTGAAAATTTTTGTTAAATTAAATATTTTATCCAAAATGTATAAATATATGTTGCCTGTAAGGTCATAAAGTTTTAACGCTTAAGTACTTATTATACAAAGCTGTATTATGTTACCTTGCATAAGTATATAATATATAACTATATTCAATTTAAAGAAATAAGTATCTTACCCATACTCATACAATGAAATACACGGCACAGAGAATAACAGCAGTCTTAAAATGCATAATAATTTTTAAGTTGGTTGAAATTCAATGAAGTACGTGTGGAATAGAACGACTGTTGGCGCTGAAGTCAAAATAACGGATTAACAGTAAAATAAGTACATTTGTCGTGTCTTTTATGGTTTTATTGACTTACGATAAATATTGTGAGTGACACAATTTTATAAACCTTTGTCGTTTGATTGTACACACGATGTACATTTGCTGTTAAGGTGATAGTTCATATGCAAGACATTTACAATGGTGAAAATTTATATTTTTCATCTAGTTTTCGGTTATTTCGATATTTTATTTAAACACAATTAGTAGCCAGAGCAGTATGTTGAGAGTAGATTATACATTTTATGCAATTATTCACATTGTTTTCAACACTATGTTATATTATGGTACAATATCTAACTGACCAGCTAAATCTATACGCAATGAAGCCAGTACAGTTGGTTCGGGGCATAGTGGGAACGGGGAGGTTACAGGTCACCAGAAATAGTTATAACTGATCGAGATAAAATTACTTTCAAATTGACAATTTGATTCGAATCTGTGGCCAGTAGGTTCAAACCAAGCATAGCATAAACCAGCACGCTAAGAACGTTGTATAAGTAAATACCTAAAATAAATAAATGAAGATTGTTTACTTGAAGTAAACCTTGACCTGAATTTGATATTACCATTTTTATCTTTAGTTAAATCTTCGGCCTTTGCCTTTACTTCGTCTGTAAGATGTAACTCTTCAAATAAAACTGATAGCTGTTGTCCTTTTAAAAGATATCTAGGCTGTCCATAACGTTCAAGATGTTCAATGAACTTATTGAGGTAACACTCTACTTCAATAGACGTCAGCATTGGAACCTATGTACAATATTAAACATACACGAATATTTTTCAATAATGTTTTTATAATATTTTGATATTTGTTTTAGGTTAAATTAGTAATATAAATCTAGTTATTTTAAATCAAATACCCCGAAGCTATCAGATAGGCTCTCATCCTTATATCTCGCTGCTATCTTATCTTCATACGCTAACGCCAAAAATGCATTCTTAAAAGTTAAATAATGGAACCCATCTATATAAATAAAATAGTATGCAATTGGTGTAATAGTATATAATTAGCCAAGCATAAACCTATTTAAGCAATAACGCAACGTTAATTGTCAATAGATGTAATGAATAAAATAGCTATTTAAATAATAATATGTTACTTGGGTCGCGTTTAAAAATACTTCCTGGATTTTTAATACCCAAAACGTGTTCCATAACGAATGGGATTTCCTTAATATAGGTATAAGGATTGCGGTTTTCATACATATGAATACATATTTGTATTTGATCCCTATTCAGTCCAGTGCTCTGAAATACATTAGATTTTTTTAATTTTTACATAATTGACGCCAAACGGCTTTTATGCATAATTTGTGGCTCTAAGCTTAACAGGAGTGTAATAAAAACATGATCAACACATATGGTCTACGTACTATGATGATTATTGAAATTGCCCATCATTCTGTCCAGGGGCGCATTTCTCATAAAATTCGTTCCACTTAGTATAATGACTTAGAGCTTAACACTTAGTTTCGGGTGATTCGGATCAGAGTACCTAGGCTTAATTTAGAGCTGTTTTCGATAGAAAATACACACGTGTAGAGGCCTCTAAATGATGTCAAGGTGGATTTTCTTCGGTTACTTTAAATACGGTCTATGTATTAATTCTAATACCCTAAGAATTTGAAGTAAATCCTAAAAGAAAAGTAAAAAAACAAGTACCATCTTTCCCTTGAAGGAAACATATTGGAACATGAATATGTCTTGTGCCCTTCCCTTACCCGAATCTAACGATATTAACTTACTACTTCTATTTACTTATACAACTTTCTTAGTGTGCTGGTTTATGCTATGCTTGGTTTGAACCTACTGGCCACAGATTCGAATCAAATTGTTTATCTCGATCAGTTATAACTATTTCTGGTGACCTGTAACTTCCCCGTTTTCACTATACCCCGATCCTACTGTACTGGCTTTATTATATAAATGGATTTAGCTGATCGGTCAGAAACCGTACCACAATATAACATAATGTTGAAAACAATGTGAACAAATGCATAAAATGTATTATCTACTTTTAACATACTATCCTGGCTACTAATTGTGTTTAAATAAAATATCGAAATAACCGAAAACTAGAGGAAAAATACATTTTAACAGTAGTATGTTTTGGCCGTATGTAGCCCTGTTATCACAGGATCGTGATAACAGGGCGTGATAACAGGATTGTGATAACAGTATTGTGATAACAGGGCGCGATAACAGGGTCGTGATAGCAGGGCGTGATAGCAGGGCGTGATAACAGGGCGTGATAGCAAGGCGTGATAGCAAGGCGTGATAACAGGGTCGTAATAACAGGGCGTGATAGCAGGGCGCGATAACAGGGTCGTGATAGCAGGGCTTGATAACAGGGCGTGATAACAGGGCGTGATAGCAGGGCGCGATAACAGGGTCGTGATAGCAGGGCGTGATAGCAAGGCGTGATAGCAGGGCGTGATAGCAGGGCGTGATAACAGGGCGTGATAGCAGGGCGCGATAACAGGGTCGTGATAGCAGGGCGTGATAGCAAGGCGTGATAGCAGGGCGTGATAACAGGGCGTGATAACAGGGCGTGATAGCAGGGCGTGATAACAGGGTCGTGATAACAGGATTCGATACGGCCATATCACGATTCTGTTATCACAATCCTGTTATCACTACTGGTATCACACACACACAACACTCCACACACACACACACATGGTGGGGACGGGCGAACATCAGCATATAAGGAAGGGTGCACCACCCAACATTTAACAGTTACCAGTTATCACTGCAAGACAGTCGGTGAACAATCATTTGTGCACATACACACACGTACGGTCAAGGTAAGTCCGAGCCAGAGCTTAGATGTATTAAGTCAAACAATATTGTCATTTACAGATGAGTCAAATCACCAAAGATTTCCTAAACGACCGCAGCGAGTTCGTGTTGGAATCGAGGAGACGTCACATTACGGAGATTCAACCCTTCGTCCCATACAGAGTGATACGGTTCGAAACGGTCGTTACAAAGCACGATGCGCGTACGCCCGCCGTAGAATTACGCTTGGGCGATAATCCACAATCCATACGCGTATACTTGCCAACCAGATTCAGAATGACCGACGAATAACTACAGAAGCCGATAGATTCTAATCTAACAATGATCTACAAGGGAAAGAAGAACGGGTCCAACGTCCACGATGTCGTCTGTATTTTTATAATATTATGGGTAAGTGCAATAGTCAGTTAGCAGAAAAAATAATTAAATAACTAATTGCTGGTGTCTATTGTACTCTACAGATAATGACGGACTGTTCGACGACTGACCTGCAGTACAACACACGCGCAAATATATAAGTAGCAGTAGGAGTAAATGTGATTAATGTCAATAAAAAAAAAAAATGTATGTTTTGCTATTAATACCTAAATAAATATATATATATATATATAATATATATATATATATATATCAAGTAAACGAAATATGATCTTATTATTATTATTATTATTATTACGATTTGAATGATATTGTACTAATAAAATAAATATTATTAACGAACACACACACACACACACACGAACACACACACACACACACCTGAGAAAATAAATAATAATAATAGTGTTGATTACCATATATCCATACCAATTGATGAATTAGTGTATATCAGTTTTATTGCCTAGACGGCCGCATGGTCAGTGCACAAAGTAAAAAAAATATTAGCATTATTAGTTTATCTACCATACGTCCACGATACCGTAGTTATATAATATTATGGGTAAGTGCAATAGTCAGTTAGCAGAAAAAAAAATTAAATAACTAATTGCCGTTGACTATTGTACTCTACAGATAAAGACGGACCGGTCGACGACGACACACACACATCAAGTAATTTATATCATATTAGGATTATTATGTTATGTGTGTATTACTACTATGATTATTATATAAATAATAGTATTATTATTATATTTAATTTTATTGGAATAAATAATATATACAAATAATATATATATATATATATATGCGCTTGCGCGTACATGTTGCAGAAATGGATAACGAGTCTTCGGCTGGATTTATTTTAATGGCCCCGTGGCGTCGAAGACTCGTTATCCATTTGTGCAACATGTACGCGCAAGCGCATATATATATGCGCTTAGATGTTCGTTGTGAACCAGGTGACGACGGTGGCGGCGGCGGAGGCGGTGGTGTCTCGGGTGATGGGGACACCGTCCACGGCGTAGTTGGTGGCGGTGTTGCTGATAATGTGCAATTGCTGCAACACCTGTCCGGCGAATGCGCTATAAATACCGGCGCTATATATATATTGTCTTTCAATAACCGGAAAGTTCATCTTAATACGCACGTTTTCAAACCTAACACACACACACACACACACACACAGTGAAAATGAATCAGTCTTGTGTTGTATGTAAGTACACGTTTGCTAACCGAAGGAATATGCTACGACATCAAAGACAGTTCAACCATTACTTAGGTATAAACGAATATGGAAATATGATTAAATAGATTAATATCACCCTGACACGTTATTTACAGTTGGACCGCATCAACCCGGATCAATTCAGCAATCCCCCAACGAAGGTAAGGAAAAAAAAAATAGATCAGTATTAATTTTAGTTATATGATAGAACAATAATAATAAGAAAAGTGAAATATCATTACAGCGACCGCGCCTCAACACACTGATCATCGTCAAGTCCATGTTGATGATGAAGGTAATTAAAAAAGAAATATAATAGTATAGGATGATTCTATTTGTTATTTAATTACAGTATGGATAGACTTGACTACAGAAGAAGAAAATAGAGAAGCAGACAATTTTAGTAACATCGGGGAAACAGGTAAACAAAAAAAATAATGATTTAAGGTAACTAATATACATTCATTCAACTCGGCTAACACGGTCACAATATATATGTATCAGAAAGAGTACCGGCAGTTTTACAATCTATTATAAATACTAATTACGAATCCGTACTAAATACCTAAGTTCAACCAACAATGTATAATTTCATTAAGTTTATGCTTTAGCATGATATTTGTTTCTTTAATTCATATATTTGTATTACATCATACAACAAATTACATAACGCATTACACAACTAATAATAATAGTGTTAATTTATAGATAAAAAAATTATATTGGTGTACACGCCGAATTTCGAAAATGGTCATACTGCGACATCTGAGAAGATGGCCGCCGCATTTTTGTGTTCAACTATAGTAGTACGCTAGAAAAATAAAAAACATGTAGAAAAATACCTATTTGTTATTACATATCAAACACAAAAACCAACATTATTTGTTTAAAAGCCTTATAATATTATAATCTTAGCACCGCTCTTTAAAGCCAAAACAACGCTATGTTTACTTATTGTTTACATAAATGGTATTTTGTTTAATGTGCTCATGTTTCGAACGTACTCGCAATGTTAACAAAGACCGTTGTTAACATTGTCGACTAACCAATGGATAAGTTACACGGTAAAATATAGTGTTCAATAGGCGATTGGTAATTTAGATTGAAAACAAAATAATAAAAGTGTATTAACACAGAACGCTGGTTTTTATTTAATTGTACTGTACAAAAATGCAAGCAGTACGTTTTTTAGCGATTTACACTAACGCGTTATTATTGTTAAGTGCTATCACGGAGGCAAATCGCTTTAACCTAATCAATCAACTATTATTGCACCCTGGATGGTTGGATCTAGGATCAGGGGCATATAGTGCGTTCATTAACGAGCGATGGATGAACTCCCAAGAGCGGTTCGATGGACACGATTTGGTTGCAAAATATCCGAACGCACAGATAGTAACCGACGAAAATGCGGAGACTAAATTTCGACAGGCTCATCTGTTCTTGAGTTGTCGGTATGCTAACGTGATAAAGATGTTCAGCGACTACCAGAGGGGCATAGGACCCATATGCAGAGGGATGACCAGACCTTTCAAATCCTTGCAGTGTTTGGAGCAATTAATCGAGCTAATCAAGGAGAACGATGCCATCCTTTTGCCTATGCGAGCTTCACTTTTGTGGTTTGTTCAGATGTCGCCGAAAACTCGGTTCCATAACGACGTATCCGAAATCCTAGGGGACTTTATGAGTTATTACGGCAAAAAGACCGTCAACTGTAAACCGTTCAAGAAATACAAAGTAGACGAAACGGGTGTATATATCGCCGATGCCGAATGCGTGGCCATCGAAGATTACATGTCAACAATGGTGAGACGTTTGACAATGTTTTACAGCTATTATTGTTCGCCACCTCCGCACGGCGAACTAGAAAACGGCATTTCACGTGCTACGGCACGCGTTCGGAATGAAATTGCATCGGAAACGGATGACGAATTAGCTGTGTACCACATAATGAAAAACGCCAAGAAGGTAATCGATACGTTCTTAGTGTCAGAGTTCGAGAATTTAGGCTTTAAGTACGATTGTTTGTCGAGACATGTGCAAATAACATTTTTCGACACGGACCAGATAGAACGTGTTGAACAGATGAACATGCTTTTAGGTAACGGCGGATGGAGGAATGGAAGGTTTGAGTTGTTATGGGTAATAAACGGTCCAACGGAACACGATCACTTAGTGGTGGGGACACTGCTCGAGGTCGATCGCCGAAGGAATAAGATAGTGACCAAAGACAATGTAAACACTAAGACTTTACTAGCCCATCAATTTTTGGGCTGTAAGTACGCAAAAGTGTTGAAGAAGATTTGCGATTACATATTGGAAATATTGAATCAGGTTTTCACTGATTTATCGGACGCTTTGAAAAAACTTATTGCAGCAGTAAACAATTTAAAGTCATTGGTGTTGCGATTGCAAGGCGCGCTATCGTTTTTTTATCAAATGTCTCCCGAAATTGAGTACAACAAAAAAATATCTCAGATCCTAGAACGCTTTATGGGTTTCTGTGACAGAGCAACATATGAAAATTACTCAAGCGATGAAATTCTTATTGTCAAAAAAAATATTAGAAATATTGTGGAAAATGTGAAAACCTACTTTCGTCAATCGTGCGCACCGTGCGGTTACCATATGTCAAGTCCGAGTTCACTTGAAGATGCGGACGGGAACGATATCATTGAAAAATTCCACATGAAAATAAACGAATTCCAAAAACGAGACTTTGAAGACTTTGGGTTCGTGTGCGATCCGGTTGACAACAGCATCAGATTAATTGAAAAATTGTTTTGCTAATTTTGCTTAAATGCCTAATTTTAACCAATCATGTGTAATTTAAACTATTATTTTATTGGCTACAACCTTATGTTGGTATCGTATACTCATATTTTTTTAATACATCCTTGTAAACTATACAATATGCAATATATATTTAGAACTCTAGAAAAACAACTATCCGCCATCTATTAAAATCTTGTTACACTTTATACCACACAAACAATTCAACGAGTTTTAATATGAAAATATTAAAAAATATATATATAAATGATAAAAAGAATATGCGTGCGCCAATAGTTGCATGTTTCGCTAATTTTGAGAATGCAGGATCAGACATTCTCTACAGAATAGAAGAGCTTGTTTATCACACAGTAGAAATTGTTTCAAAGTTTAAGTATTTTTTACCGTCATTTTTATACCGACGTCTCTAGCGTTTGGCAATAACGACATGACAGTCGCTTAAACCACCGCCGTACCGATTTCTTATTGCAGCTAGTCTATAGATCAGAATTGGGCCAAAAATGTAAGAAAAGTTTAAATTGCATCTAATAAATGTACATACTTCTCAATTTAAAGTCACGTTGCTCTTTAACTTTTAAAAAATAATCGAACTAGTTCTAAATAATATGTTTGGAATATTCTTTTTATACATAGTATACCACCGATAAATATTGACAAACCAAATAAATATTCTAAATCCTTTCCCCTAGAAGAAATAGACGTTTTTTTTTTTTTCATTTCATTTTTTCAAGCAAAGTTTTAGTAATTATTTAGGTCTAAAAATTGGACCGAAGGTAGATCTAAAATGGAACTATGACGTATACAATTTTCTCAAAGATCTATAGTCAAAATATTTTTTTTTTAAGAACCCCCCCCCCAAAAAAATTTTTTTTAAAAAAACGATCAATCCTAATTGTATCTACCCTAATACTAAAAAATACATTATTTAGCACTCAATTGTCTGGCCATGATTTATTGATATTTTTATCCGTGAACACTGGACCTCCCTTACTTTTAATACTTTTTTACTGTTCTTAAATAATTCTTGTAGACCTGTGACTGTCCCGACCCCACTGTACTGGGGGGGGGGGGTTTACTACATGTTACCGACCTCGATTCAGTATTAATTATAATTAATGTATTTCATCGAAACCAGCAGACAAAAGTGGCGTAGCGTAGCGTGTGTTCATTTACATAAGGTGCCTGACTGTAATTATTGTAAGTGTATATTTATATGAACGGTAGTATAATAATGATAGGTAGTGAAAAGTTTCCTGAACGTGTGCATATTTTACATCATATTCATGTCGAAAAACGAGAGACGAGACGATTATGTGATAATGACAAGGAACTATAGCGATTCGCTTTGCACGGTTGTTAAAACTTTTAAAGCAGCTGAATAATCACAATGATTTCAGCCCATCCGAATTCCACGTAAAACTCTGATTAAATGTTTTGCTTTAAATATTGGATTCGCTTAAAACCAACACGAACGGCACAATTTATTCTGACACTCGATTATTTGGTAAAACATAATATATATATACATTTTGTATTATTATCATTATGTAACACTACAACGTGCTCAAAATTGGGTACACGAATATGTGTATAGGTACTAAAATTACAAAGGATTCCGTCGATCGAAGAGATATATTGTATACGAAAAATGTGTTTATTTTGTGAAATAAAACACCATTCGCGAAAAAAAAAACTTGACAAAACGAGTAGGTATGTCGTATAAACGGAACGTCGTTAGCGAAGGAGATTCGAAGAAAACACATTGAAAAAACATAGTATAACAATGTATTTAGATCAGATTTAATTTGTCATCGTCCTATCTATATATATTTGATAACCCTATGAGCAACTCGAGTAGATTATTAGAGTAGTTAAGCCGTTTGTATATTGTAGTTTCCATGAACTTGCTTTGTCGGATTAAAAATTTCACAGCTATCAGATATTGGCTATACTAAATATCTATATAATTTTTATATTTGAATAACATTTCAAAATTCATTGTTCAATTTTTTTTTCTCTGTTATTATACAAATAATTATATAATAACAGTTAGACTAGGGTTTCTGCAGTTGTTTTGTATTTTATTACAATTGAATAACAAAGAAGGCTTAAATAATGGTATTACACATTTTTTTTTCTTTGAGGTGCTGAGAAACCTGTGACCTTCACGAACAACATATAACAGCTAATGACCATAGAAGAAAACAATTCAATGTCCAACTAATATTAGTTCTTGGCCGATTGCAACGTTTATACGAACGCAACAACATCAAAGCATTTAATTAATTAAGTTTAGGAATTAGGATTGAAAAAAAGTAGTGTCGGCCATAAAACTGGGTCGAAAAATAAACATTAAAAAGTTTTTGTTTTACTTTATTTTTTTTTTAATATATTCACCATCGTAGTATATTATTCGAGCGTCAGATTTATTTTATCCGCATTAATTCATGGAAATGTATAATGTTTAAAAACTAAAAAAAAAACGGTCAAACTTTAGACATTTAACGATGACCAACACAGTGTTGTATTATAAAAAAATATATATATATATTTTACAGTAATAACACGCATTTGTGGAGTAATTTTTTTTAATAAAACAACAAATTATAAATGATCGATGATCGGTTTCTCGCATTGGATATGCGAATCCGAAATGATTCTGTTGATTATTAAATTTACCATCACATAAAATATAATAATTGCTGCCGGCAAAGTGTACATATGATGATAATAATACATACGAATGAACGATGATGAATTACAGTGTCTGGGCATTATACAAGGATATCTCATTTCATTCTGGCAATTTATACTATTATTATCTTATCCGTTGCCAAGACAGAGTGAACCGTTTTCGAGTTCGAAAATGCATGTTTAGGCGTTATATTATACATAATAATTTATATGTGTATATGTCGACCAAGGAATAGGCTGTGTGCCATATTTACCACTGTAACCCAATATATTATGTATATATATATATTATATTTGTCATTGAAAAATGAATAGGTAATTTAGTGATCGCAAACACGCTAATTGATTTCGAAATAAACAATTAAATCTTAATAAGAATAACAAAAATATAGCCCAACAAAGTGTTTTGAGTGCCTACACTAAAAAACCACTCAATTATTATTATTATAGACAAAGACGCCATGTAAACGATGAACACTGTTTTGTGTGGGCCGAGCCAGGTAACTTGTTGTCAGTCAAGTATCTTGCAAAGGGTACTAGTGTAAATTTTGTATTCAAGTCGGATATTATTAGTTTTGACGGGTGACCGTAATGTAGTGGAAAGTTCCAAGTCGATACGACAATTTCGGTGCAAACTTGTTTTCCACACCGCTTGTTTGCACCTATTAAAAGTTTAAGACACGTTTCGGAAACCAATTTGCCGGTTTTTTTTTTTTGTTGAGCTCGTATTTTTGTCAAATTTCGACATCGGTCCATTGTCGTGGAATGTGTTTTTTTAAACGAATCCTGCAAAAAATCGATTTACAGTATTTCTACACAACAATACAGACTGTTACAAACGGTACAAGCGGTTACATCGTTGGTTTGGAAACCCACTTGGCGTGCGGTACTGTTAAAAGTGATATGGCCTATGCAGAAACATACTACTACCGGTCCGTCTTTATCTGTAGAGTACAATAGACACCAGCAATTAGTTATTTAATTTTTTTTTCTGCTAACTGACTATTGCACTTACCCATAATATTATAAAAATACGACATCGTGGACGTTGGACCCGTTCTTCTTTCCCTTGTAGATCATTGTTAGATTAGAATCTATCGGCTTCTGTAGTTCTTCGTCGGTCATTCTGAATCTGGTTGGCAAGTATACGCGTATGGGTTGTGGATTATCGCCCAAGCGTAATTCTACGGCGGGCGTACGCGCATCGTGCTTTGTAACGACCGTTTCGAACCGTATCACTCTGTATGGGACGAAGGGTTGAATCTCCGTAATGTGACGTCTCCTCGATTCCAACACGAACTCGCTGCGGTCGTTTAGGAAATCTTTGGTGATTTGACTCATCTGTAAATGACAATATTGTTTGACTTAATACATCTAAGCTCTGGCTCGGACTTACCTTGACCGTACGTGTGTGTATGTGCACAAATGATTGTTCACCGACTGTCTTGCAGTGATAACTGGTAACTGTTAAATGTTGGGTGGTGCACCCTTCCTTATATGCTGATGTTCGCCCGTCCCCACCATGTGTGTGTGTGTGTGTGAGTGTGTGTGTGTGTGTGATACCAGTAGTGATAACAGGATTGTGATAACAGAATCGTGATATGGCCGTATCGAATCCTGTTATCACGACCCTGTTATCACGCCCTGCTATCACGCCCTGCTATCACGACCCTGTTATCGCGCCCTGCTATCACGACCCTGTTATCACGCCCTGTTATCACGCCCTGCTATCACACCTTGCTATCACGCCCTGTTATCACGCCCTGCTATCACGACCCTGTTATCGCGCCCTGCTATCACGCCTTGCTATCACGCCCTGTTATCACGCCCTGCTATCACGCCCTGCTATCACGCCCTGCTATCACGCCCTGCTATCACGCCCTGCTATCACGACCCTGTTATCGCGCCCTGCTATCACGCCCTGTTATCACGCCCTGTTATCACGCCTTGCTATCACGCCCTGTTATCACAATCCTGTTATCACGCCCTGTTATCACGATCCTGTGATAACAGGGCTACATACGGCCAAAACATACTACTGTTAAAATGTATTTTTCCTCTAGTTTTCGGTTATTTCGATATTTTATTTAAACACAATTAGTAGCCAGGATAGTATGCTAAAAGTAGATAATACATTTTATGCATTTGTTCACATTGTTTTCAACATTATGTTATATTGTGGTACGGTTTCTGACTGATCAGCTAAATCCATTTATATAATAAAGCCAGTACAGTAAGATCGGGGTATAGTGAAAACGGGGAAGTTACAGGTCACCAGAAATAGTTATAACTGATCGAGATAAAATTACTTTCAAATAAACAATTTGATTCGAATCTGTGGCCAGTAGGTTCAAACCAAGCATAGCATAAACCAGCACACTAAGAAAGTTGTATAAGTAAATAGAAGTAGTAAGTTAATATCGTTAGATTCGGGTAAGGGAAGGGCACAAGACATATTCATGTTCCAATATGTTTCCTTCAAGGGAAAGATGGTACTTGTTTTTTTACTTTTCTTTTAGGATTTACTTCGAATTCTTAGGGTATTAGAATTAATACATAGACCGTATTTAAAGTAACCGAAGAAAATCCACCTTGACATCATTAAGAGCCTCTACACGTGTGTATTTTCTATCGAAAACAGCTCTAAATTAAGCCTAGGTACTCTGAAATGCGTAAAACGACAATTATTTTGAAAACTGGTAGACATTTTTCAATACTTGTTTGATGCATGGTTTTTTAGTACATTTTTAATTTATGTTTTAAATCTTATTATAAAGATATAAATTCTTCAAAATCAGGATGAGTTTAACACTTTTAAATTTTTATATAATAGATTGGAGGAAAGGAATATTCTTGTTTGTAAGTTAACTCTAGGAGTCAAAGAGAAAAAAAAGTGATAAAAACATGTTGAAATTATGAGTTAGGCCTTTTGGGACGTTTTAAGCAGTTCATTAATCACAATTTAACTTTGTCAAGTTTTGAATTGTGTTTTTTTTACAAGAACAAAATCAGTTAAGCCTTAACCATCAGAATATTATACATATCTGGATTTTTTTATAAAAAGATGTATTTGTACATGGTTTACACGGTTTGAAATAATATATTATCGGTGTTAAGCTCTAACAAGCTTATTTGTTTATTTGAACAATGCACGTGTAAAATATTTTCTGCTCGTGTATTACAACTTAGATTGACAGGTTTTTGTCCCTCGGAATATGCCTTGTTATTTAGAAGCTAGCTTGATAAATCAGAAAACACAACTTAATAAATCATTGTAATGATACAATAGCCACTATTCATTTAGATAACGATTTTTTCCATCACTGTCAAAGGGGCAATATCCTCCCCCAGAATTTTTTTCAGCCACCCTCCCTTGAAAATAAATATATGGTCTACGTTCATGCTAGGTGTGTATGTGAAAAGGTTTTTTCTTGCATATTTCGCCATAAATAATACACCTAATAAAATAAGTATGAAATACTAAATAAATTTCTATGATGAGGTGGTATCTGCCTATAACAGACATCAAGCTTTTCGGATTGCGACACGCTATACATTTTTAACAAATCAACAGAAGTATTATAATGCTAACTAAATATCATTAACCCTTTCCTACATGATTTGCAAGCATTTATTTCGCCTTTTGAGGGCGGCTCAAGATTGTTTCCTAGTTTGAAAGATAATCGGATTTTTCCCTAAGACTTAAAAAGAAGTAGCTTGAAAAATAAACGAGTTAAGTAAAATTATTATTATGTTACCTGTTGACATTGACTTTTGAGAATTTCGTTCGTATTTCATATTTTTTTATGTATACAGTTGATCGTATAAGATGCCTACATCATATTTCGTTATTCGCTTTTTTTTGCAAAGTATAGCTAGTGAATACATCGGGCCATTGTGTACACTGCGTGGTATAGCTGAGTCTCGACAAAAAAACAACGGCTAACTTAACAAAGAACCAAAATTAACAGAGAAGATTATTCGACCTCATTCCACGTTAAATTTTATTCAATTTTTAAATGGCCTGAAGATTCCTAAAACTCCCCCTTCCCATTTAAGGAGCTGATGGGTAGTGTTTAAGAAAAACATTTTACAGGGGCACCTGCAATTTGCTCGCTTCGTTCCGTTATAACACAGCCATTAAACTTAAAACTTGAAATATAAAGTATCAGAAACTTTAACAATAATAATAATACTAATCAGCTTGTTAAAAAAAACTATATATAATTCATGTGTAAATATGTTTTTAAAATAATAATTTTGATACCACTTTACTTTTATTAGCCACCTTATCGATTATTCCATCCGAGTGTACACCATTTGTCAACCCTCTCTCGATAAACATGACCCTACAACTGTCTAATAAGTCTTGTGACGAGGTGCTCCTTAGCATGGTTTAACATATTTCAGCTTCGGAAAACCTCGCTCACATCTTATTGAGGGCAGCGGTGTAATTAGATGTTCAGGTGATCCAGTGTAAAACTGAATACTATGTCCTCATGACCTTGCCGCTTGCAATTTATATCACTGTTTTTGGAAAATGACCATTCAGACAATCGCTTTCACATTACTTCTCTGAGCATAATTTTTATCTAGGCCCCAGGCTTACATAAATATATGAAGCATAGGGAGCTATATTTTTTAGATAGTACAAGTGAATATCAGATCTTTTTATCAATTATTGTACAATATAATTTTCAAATTAATAAAATTGGTTTTGGTGTTGAAATGGCCACGATAATTACTAATAATAGAATAATCTTTATAAATATAAAAATCTCCGTTCACACGGTTTGTTCGCGATGAACTCCGAAATTAATTAACTGATTTTGATGAAATTTTTTACACTGTGTGTAATTTGGTCCAACTTGAGACATAGAATAGGTTATATAGGAAAAATTGGAAAAGGTGCCTGGAAAATTGGGAAATTTAATATTTTAGTGAAATTTTATTCCAATAGACAAATGGACGATTGACAGCTGACCATATTTATTCATAGTTTCTGGCCAAAAAGACATGGTTTCACATTTCAAATTTTATAGTTGCCATTTTAGTCTTCGATAGATTTCCGCCTTGACTCCAACATTTCAAAACTCAGCCCAAAGATTCAGGACAGTACAGAGCCCTTTACGAGAATCTCGAGAACAGCGTGATAAACGTCTGCGACAGTATATATTGAGAACAAGAGTGGCGCGTGAACAGCACAAAAATGAATTAACTGAGAGTGTCTTCCCGGATGTACTGAATAATTACTTGGATCATAATATCTGCTCATTAAACGTACTATTTTAGCAGCAAAAAATGTTGATGCTGATGAAATTAACTTCCAGATACAACAGTTGTTGCCAGGTGATCTGGTGTATTTTACATCAATCGACACTATTGTTAAGTGATAGCAAACCAATCGGGCATTAACACGTGCACTATTTTGTCTATAGGGATGGGGATGGGAATGGAGTTGGGGATGGTGATGGAGTTGGAATTTGATAATAAAATATAATAACAATAATAATAATATAAACTAGTAATTTTTATAATTTGTGAGTACTATGTTTCAATTGTATTTCATAACCCGTGCGAAGCAGGGTACACGGGCAGCTATAAGTATTATAATACTTTTTTCTGACTGTAAATAGCGTTCACCTAATACTTTATTATTCAGCGCTCCGGGTCGGTTTTTTAGTCACGAACACACCTAAGTCTTAATGTGCACATGAGTTTTCCAATAACATGTTTTTTTGGGTCACAAAAGAACCGATTTACACTTAAAGGTGGAATCAATAATTTTTCGTAGCATCTAAACGGCGTAACGAAATTTTAAGATGTACAGGGTGATCAAATCAACGTAGAACACTCGATATTTTTAAGCAAATCGCAATTTTGTAGTTTTAAAAAAAAAAAAAAATGTTGTTTATTTAATTTTACAACATTATGAAATTACTAAATATTTAACTCTTTTGGGATTATCCTAAGGT
>NW_026095817.1:129371-176431 GCF_023614345.1 Adelges cooleyi
GAATCTTGAACTTAAGACATTAAGATATAAATCGACTTTTTCTTAAAAACTACAAAAATATGTAACTATTTATTTTTTAATTTTAGATTTACCTAATAGCCTTTCTATGTCTTGTCGCATAATTTGGAAGAAAAAATTGGCTTCTAAAATTAAAAACAAAATACATTTTAATGTACCTACATATTATTTATGATTGAATCCGATATGTCATATTGGTATTGGTCAATAGGTACATATGATTATTTATCAATCATATGAAGTATTTATAAATAATAAATATGCAATAAGTATGATAAATATGAAATATAAAATGGGGTTTTTACTTTGCAATATTGGAAGTAATGGAAGTTCTGAAAGTAAAATAAAAATTATATGTGTATAAATAATATCAAACAACTGCGTTGAAGCGCTTCTATAAAAAACAATGAAAATTATTACGTGGTATTGTGCGCATAATTTCCGGATGGTCTGAAATGAATAACACATTAATAATGATATTGCATATACTTTTTTATGCAATTATAAACAGAAAGACGAATGTCAAGTTAGGAAAAACATGTGTACTAAAAACTCAGAAGAAATATGCGGAAATATATGGAATATATTTAAGAATATTAAATATTTAATACGGTGAGAATTTCTTTGGAGAATTCAATAGGAACGAAGTATTAGAAATGTTTTCATAAGATTCAACAAAGACTATTACCCGGTACAGCTAACAAAAAATTAAGTTTGCCTGAAATTACACAAATTAATGATATTGATTTGCATTTGTTATAATAAGTTATTACATTATATAATAATAAATTAGAAGACGATGGTCAAAGTAGAAAAAACTATTATATATACTAGAGAATCCTTGTGAAATGTAATGGCTGAGTTGATTTAGTTTAGGCAATGAGAATAAAACATCTTAATCGGACGAGGATGATAGAGCTATCATATTTTTTAGTATTTTTTTCATTAAGCTTCTATTAAGATACGGTGAAAAATATAAGAATTATAACACATCAATTGCAAAACGATAAACTTGAGATGTATTTTTATAATATTTTCAAATATTTTTTTCTACTTTTATCTTGATGTTTTTTATTATTATAATTCGGATTACCGAAATGCCTGTATTTCTCTACATTATCAACCATTGTCTCAATTACATGCTCCAATGCATCTACAATAAACAATGAAGATTATTGCTATACTAAAATATTTAAATAAAATAAAATTAGGTACCATACAAATGTTTAGAAAAATATTAAACTTGGATTTGAGCAGTAGCCATTTAATTTCTCCCTCGATAAGATTATTAGAAATCGCTAATTTATATATATTATTTGATTGCTCTATACACTGTTCTAAATATCTAATGCACTTTTCTTAACTATTGAAAAAACAATAATTTTTAATTTTTTAATAACTTAACATTCAGGTACTTGTAACACAACTTCTACATATATATTAGTATATTATTTTAAATATATCTTACTTGTTTCTGTACCATTTGTACCTTCTACAGTTAAATCATTTGCAATTGCCAAGGCTTCAGCTGTGATACATAATTAAAAAAGTATGTAAAAACAGTGGATTTTGAAAACTTCAAAAAAGATTTGTTTGTAAAATAAAAATGTAACTGACTTGTAATGAAAATATAACTCATATATGTTCCCTCTGTAAAAATTGAAATATTAAAATATTATTCAAATTTTATCTACCTTTAACTGATAACTGTGAAAATAAAGTAATTACCATTTGCCAAAACACCCACGAAGAAAATAGGTATTAATAAACAGAGGAGTTTCATTTTTATCTGCGAATAATAATAAATAAAAAACATTTTATGACAGTTACAATTTCCTCCGGGTCAGAGATAAGAAGGTTATGGATTTTCAAGGCAGTTTTAATATGATAACATGTATGAAAAACGAAACTCATTGCTAGAAACAAAATATAGAAATCGTTCTGGGAACAGTATAAAATAAATCATCTTCATTTATATAAAATTTGTATTGTGATTTTAAACTGAGTTTTCGTGATAGCAGTCGTTCAGTCCATGATGAGTAAATAGTATTTTGACAAAAAGGCGCGTATTCCAACGAGATAAGTTCGGAAATGTGTTCAAAAATTAAACCTGATTTAACCTTTGACCTATCATAAAGATAATGAGAAATTTTACGCAAAATGCAACAGTTTTTTACTTAAACTCAAAAAAGTTATAAAATTAATTATTTGGCCTTTTTCAACCCCCTGAGTCACGTGAAGGAGGTGAATCATAAGAACTCAGTTCTGCCTAAATTTTTTGTTCACAGCAATGAACAAAATGGACGGAATATCTCATTGAAAAAACTTTAAAAAAAAATTTCTATGACTAAGGACCAAGGAAATAAATCGTTTTATATACAGCTAATAATAATCAATGCATACTATAACCATAATTGTAATTTGTGTGATACACTAGTATCTATCTAAGTTGATGTTATGCATTTTGTGTGAGAATTGAGATAAACAAATATTGTATTACGTACGCCAAAAAAATCGATTGTTCATATAATATAAAAGAAAATTTGAGCGAATGTTATATATGTCTGATTATCAGTAACAGTAATATCGATAGGGATCAATATTATTATATTAATGGCAAATAGAAGTGCTTCTAATATTGATTTTAAATCCAAACCTTTACAAAGTCATAGCAAACGATCAGATAATTGAAAATTACAAATTTAAAACGCTAAATATATTTTAAAATATTGTTTTTTTATGGATTTTTGAAAGTAAAATAACATACATTCCAATTTAAAAAACTAAAGGCAAGTATCCCCTTACGTATAGGGGTTGAAGAAAAAAATATTATTAGTATTGAAAAATGTAGAAAAATATATATACCTACAAGTGTAGGTAGACAATTTTTTTTAAATATGTATATCTTCCACCAGTTGGATTACCTTGTAATTTTTTACTCCATCCACAATATTTCCTAGGCGGCTAACTGTTTTTTTTTTTTGTATAGGAAGGTAGAAATCTAACTTGAAAGGTACTTTATGTGGCCAAAACTACAGTTATTTCGATATTTAAGATGCATTGTATAAAAAAGTTAGGCTAAACTATTAAAAATAGAATCTAGAAAAAGTATTTAACGAAATGTTGTTATTAAAGTTAGACTTTATAAAGTGACATTATACTCTTAATTTTCAAGCGTCTAAACTTGACTACGCATAATGCTCCTTAATCAACCCATAATGGATTTAAAGAGTTTTTAGGGAAAGAAGATAGCTTTTTAGAGATAATGTCATATTAGTTTTAAAAAAATTTCCTCAAAAATAAAATTAGTGCCGTTATAAAAAAATATTGAAATATCTTTTTAAATAGTACTCTAAGATGTCCAGAAAAATTTTAATTTTATAAATCGTTTCATAATAGCTCAAAAAAGTAGCTCTTGATATTAAGTAAAAAAATTATTTCGTCGGAGTCAAAAAAGGAATATAAAAAAAAAAGATTTATGAAAGTCAAAAAAGAAGTATGATTAAGCTTTTTTTATCATAACTCATAAATAAAATCTTATTTTTAGAGGGTATTAATTTCTGTCTAATTTACGTGCAAAAATTGGGTTTTATCGTTTTGTTTTAAAATTGTCAAAAATAAAATTAAAAACTTTTAAACATGCAAAAAAAATGTTTTCTTAATTTTTAAAGTGAATTATTAAGTTTCTCTTAGAAAATTGACTTTGTCTTCACTGCAGACTAATTTATTTTTACAATGACAAAAAAAAACAAAAAATACGGAGGTGAAAACATTTTTTTTATATATTTATATTACATTTATAATGTGTATACAATTATCATGCAAAAAATAAATTATAGGTGCTCGGTGCTCTTTAGTAAGTCAAATAAGAAAATGTATGAAAAGTGATGTATTATAAAAACGATTTTAAAAACTGACTTTTTTTCTGCCTTTGCTTTAGTACACTTTAAGCCTAATGACGAAAAAAAACAAAAATTCTATTATATAGTTCCCTTCAAAATGTGAATTGTGTAAAATCATAATAAATTAAGTATCGATAAAAAAATAACTAGCAATGGAAAATCCTTATTGCTATTTTTTAACACTATAAGTTTTGACTCATTCATGCCTTTTTAATTTAGCGTTATTACAATTTTTTTAATTAAATATCAATACTTACTTTATCTGTGGAGTTGGTTAGAGGTTCTTGTACAACAATTTAATTGAACAGCTTTTCAAACTAAATGTACTATTTGCGACTTATTAATGGGCTTATATACATATTTACTGCCACCAAAAAATCACAATGTAAATATAGTTTTGCAGTGTAGATAATATGTTGGTTTATTTACACAACTGGTTCTTTTTTTTTTTGTGATTTATCGTGCACTTGCATTATTTAGCAATCGGTGTTTTGACTATGGTTTTCTATTAATACATTTTTTTTTAAGGTTTTACAAAAACTGTTTCAACATTAAAAATTTGAATTACTAAAACTCTAATAACGTACATTACATTATGCTATGTTATAATTAATTAAAATTGACTAATCATTTTCAGCAATAATTATTAGTAAATTGCCTTATGCTAATTATGTTTAATCTAAAACAATGGTCAGACCTCTGTGTTGTTAAACGATCTTGAATAAATTGTTTTGACGGCTTTTTGGTTAGTTTATTGGTTATGATAATATAACTGTGTGAAATTAGAGTTTTAGTCAACCTCAGCAAGTTTTCTACTGTAGTTACCTTGATTGTAAATAATACACATTCACAACATTATGTTTGTCTACAAATTGTGAATAATAACTAGACGTCCTTCTTCAACGTGCCCTGACCCCATTGTGCCCCCTTTTAGTTTAAAATGTTCTCTAGTCTAAAATCGTTCAGACATAAACACCAAAAACAGTTCACGAAACTGCCATAATCTACTTTGCAAGGTTTCACTCTAAGCTCAATGGTCATCGGAAACAACTCACTTATAATGTAATGAAATAAAAGAGAGAGAGATGAACGGATTAGGTTGGGACGAATTATAAATATCAAGTTCTTTAAGCGAGATAAATGTGTGTGTGTTGCTTACTTATCCTAACTCTTCCGAGTTCTATCATTACTCTAAAATTACTATTATATAATAGTTCCACGTACCTTATTCTGGTTCAGCGATGATGTAGATGATGTAGCTAATTTTGCTCAATCGGCGAAAGTGTTAGCTAGTGAGAGTAAATGCCGGCCGTAAGTAAAGAGGATAGTATGATGGAAAGAAAGATAAGAAAGGGAGTTCGCCGTAGGGGCGGATTTATCAATTGGCGGATAGTCAAAATAACCGTACAAAAAATAATTAAACACACGCGGTTAAGAATAAAATAACGAAATAATAAAGTAGATTAAAAAATTAATCTAAAAATAACGTTTTTATGCGCTTTAAAAAGTATAATACAGGTATATACAAGGTCTCCCAACCGGCGTTGCCCGTGTCTTAGAATAGACACACAATCAGCTGATCGGATCACTGTATCCCGTGGTATGAAAAACCATAGAGATGTATTGATACTTGATCTATTGATAATCATAATTAATCATTTTGATTAATTGAAAATTAAAAACATGTTCTATCGCATCAAATTCTGAATTTAAACCTTTCTTGAATCAACTTAATCGCGCACACAAAATTTTATAAAAATCTGTTTAGGAGAAGTTTGCATACTTACACGCGGACAGAAGAAATTTATATATAAAGAGGCAAATGTTTTTAATTTAATATAAGTAAAATTGTAAGTTTGATTTATGTATTATTTTTTTTGGGAGGTAAAAAGGGAATGTAAGTTTTCAATTTTTGTATTTTTTTACTAATTCAAAAAAATTAATGAACCGAAAAAATATTTTTTAATGAATTTAGGAAATATTATATTATTATACTATTTAATATTATAAAAATATTTAAATACGATTTGACTTAAATATGCACGTAATAGTTTAGAATCAAAAAATTAAATATATATATAGGGTGATTCTTTTATCGATATCTAATAGGGTTTAATAAGATATTAATTTTTTTTTTCCATACTGTTTTTATACTTTGTGATCTCAATTTTTAACATTTTTTTTTATTTTCACCACCATCTAACTAAGTTTTACTTGATAGCAACTTTTAAAACTTAATTGGTAACGTAAATATTTTATTAATTTTTTAAATTGAAAATAATGTACTAAAAAAATTGACAGGTCGATGACCAGTTTCGGATAATTATTTTTTTAAGTTATATGAATTTTAAAGTTAGGATGGGAGGGGAAGTGCAGTTGGGAAATGCGCGCGGATAAAAATAATACTACACTCCACTTCCCCTCCCATCCTAACTTTTAAACTCTTATAATATCAAAAATAGTTTTCCGAAACTAGTTATCGAACAGTCAAAATTTGAATTACATTATTCTTAATTTAAAACGTTAATAAAATATATACGTCATCATTTAAATTCCAAAAGTTGCATCAAAAAAACTAAGTTGGGAGGGGGGCAAATAAAAAAAAATGTTTGAACAATTGAGATCAGTATGTATAAAAACCATATGAAAAAAGTAATTTTAAATTCTTATTAAGCCCTATGAGATATTGGGTGATTTATAAAAAAAATATATATATTATAATTTAATAAATATTAAAAATTATAAAAATATTAAATGTTATTAATTTAATAGAAGCAAAAGTGTAAGTTTTACTTATGTGCTTTTTTGGGAGGGGTAAAAGCGAATTTATATTTTTAATATTTGTATTTTTTTTACTAATAAGATTAAAAAAAAAAAGAAACCAAAAAAATAGTTGTTTTTTTTTTAAAAATTAGAAAAAAATTAAATTATAAATGCTGGTGTACCAAGTATCAGTATCAAGTAGTAGCATTATAAAAATAATTTTATTAAATGCTGTTGTAATCATGTTATAAAAGTAAATAGAAAATCAAAACAATGTGTGTAACATTTTATAGCAAACATATTATACTTTATAATATAATATAAAAAAAATTAGAAAATTATTAAAGACTTATTTGTTATAAATTAATATATAAAATAATAAATAAATCAAATACACTTTAGCTGTTCAAAAAATTATACTATTATTAGCTTTAATGTTTTAATAACCAAATAAAAAATATATATAAAAATTAATCTGGAATGAGTTCATTTTTTTTTTATACGAAACAAAACGTATACTTTAAGTTAACAAAAATTTACATTTATTATAAATGTTGGAATTACGGATACTAATAATTAAATTATTAAATTAAAGAGTGATAGAACTTAATACTTAGTAATTTACAAGTAGTAAAATGTATTAATTTTTATGGTTTAACATTTATTATAATTAATGAATTTTACTCAAATGATTAAGTTACGACTCTAGTTTTAGTCTAATATATTAAAAGCATTTTTTAAAAGACAATGTTAGAAAATAATTTTAATTTCAAGTATTTATGACGAATTTTATTTGGAAATCCTTAAGCTAAAATAATAGTAGTTTCCTAGAGAGTGTCTATTTAGGCAAATTTTATCATTATATTATAAACGATTCAGAAAAATATTGAAAAAACTTAATAGTTTATAAAAAATCGCCATCGATAAATATTCATAAATTTCATGCAGAAAAATACGTCGACCTAACGACAAAAACAATGTATACAATTGTCAATGTTCGAATTTCACATTTTTTTTTTTTTGCACATCTTAGTGGTACTTTTGACTTTGAAAATTTCGTGGGACCAGTAATAAAATACTTAAGTACTTAAAATGTAATATTTGGTCTTGTGCAGGGTAGACACGATAAGGGTTGATCGTCTGTCTATAAAAATGTAATGCTATAGTTACCCATATATATCGTAATAAACAATATAATGAAAATTATTTCATTACATGTTGACTGTTGATTTACATACACATAGCAACCTAGAAACTGACTACGGCCAAAGGGTAACTTTACCCTATTTTCGAGGGTTTTCCTCAATAAAAAAAAATTTGACTACAGATTTTTGAGAAAATTATGTATGTTATAGTTCCATTTTAGAACTACCTTCGGTCTAATTTTCAGATCAAAATCTCTAAAACTTTTCTTGAAAAAGTAAAATAAAGAAAAAATTTCTACCCTCCTAAGGAAAAGGGTTTATGATATGTTTTCGGTTTGTTAATGTTTATCGATAGTACTATGTTTGAAGAACAATTCATATAAATTTGGAACATTTTCCACTATTTTTAAAAAGTTATAGAGCATCGTAATTTTAAGTTGAAAAATGTGTACATTATTTAGGTGTTTTTCTCGATTTTGATGGGGAAGGGGTGACTTTTTTTAATTTTTTTGCCCAATAAGGTACCTTCCAGGTATGATTGCTAATCTATAGAGTTGCTCCACGAAGAAATCGGTTCAGCGGTTTACGAGATATCGTGGGTCAAGAAACAAAAATAAAAACACATCATTGCAAAAACCATACCTTCTCAGTTATGCACCGAAGCTAAAACAGTATTCCCGAATCGTTTCTTTGTCTAATATGTTATGAATACATCATATTATAAGTTCTAACTCCTGACAATTATTTTCAAATAATAGGCCCTAAAATTACGGCTAAAAACACAAATATCTTGCAACCCCCGTGGCGGCCAAGCAAATTGGTATTTTTTTAATTTTAGTCTAACGGCGTACAGGGGAAAATTAAGTCCATTTTCTTTATACGTTTTAACTCGATTCGACAATTTTTATTATTTCACGGGTGTGATCCGATTAAGAATTATTATTATGTTAAAAGTTAAAACGACAGTCTTGATTTATTATGTTTGTTTCCATTGACTACTTTTCGTGCATCGATAAAAAAAAAAAAAAATGATAAATCGTTTTAAAACAAACACCTAATATTAATACACGTGTACTTTCAAGTAAATTGCAAAAAAACGTTATTCTAATATTTTCGATAAATTAAAAAATACACTAAAATTATATTCTTATAATTAATGAATCACCCTGTACTTATATATATATATGCCTCACCCTATTTGATTCTGATACCAGCGGACTATTGGTTTGTCTTGGCCTAAAATGAGTCCCTAATTTTTTTAATTGTCATTTTAATTTTAAATTCGCCGGCATCTTAAATATTTTTTCAACATTTATAAATTTATTGTTAAAACATTTTTTGATAGAATAACACTGAAAAAAAACTATGTTTTCATCATAGTTCGAAAATGGGATGAGTACAACATAGTATACTGTAAAAGTTTTTTTTACATTTTCAAAAAATTAACTCCTTGTCGCATCGTTTTACTCCTAAATCAAAAGGAAAATCAAATTTTAGCAAGACACAATTTGTTATTCTTAATCTTATTTTACTACATCTAACCATTTTCAACATCAATTACATTGGCATTTTTTTGTTTTTTTTTTAAATTTAACTATCTATACTCATTGTATCTTTAAACTATGATGAAAACATTAGGTTTAGTGTCAAATAAAAAAAGTGTTATCAATTTTAAAAATGACCATTGCTTTGTATTCCACTCTATTTGAAAACGTTTAAAATGGCGGTGACCATAAAAGATGGTGGACAATTTTCAATAAATTAAATTTGCATTTTACTCCAATACGAACCAATAAGTCATGACATAAGTGTATAAATTATTTTAATTGTTAGAGAGGGAGATTTTTGTATAATTTCGTACATTGGCACATGTGTTTCAAAAGCATAAAATATTTAAAAATATGATTTTCTATGGAAGTATTATTTATCGAATTCTCGCCTAAGCGTTAACTCGAAAACGCAATTTTTTTTACTTGAGAAAAACACTTGGTTGATTCGATGTGCGTATCCATTTCCACTGTTTACATAAATGCAAATATACGAATCGTTTTTTGCACGTTCAAAAGACGACTACAAATTCAAGGTCTTAAGAAATGTAGTTACTAAATTTTACAATTTGCACGTTGGGAACTAAAGGAACTTTTTAGACCCTTCGGAAAATTGTTATGCCTTTCCGGTCGTTATTTTGCTAAATTGGTTTCTTATGACTACATTTTGCGCATCGATAAAGAAAACAAAATGATATATCGCTGTAAAGCAAACACCCAATATTAATACACGTGTACCTTCGAGTATATTACAAAAACCTGTTGTTCTACTATTTTCGATAAATCAAAATACACTAGAAGATCGTAATTGATTCATTAAGGACTGATACTAGTTTCTCTAAAATAATAGCATTTTTGTAGCTTTTATAATAATTGGAGACACTTAAGTTGGTGTTATTATACAATATTTTAAAACTATTACTAAACATTTGCCTTTTCTATTTTTTTTTTCAACGCTCAGTATTTTTACAGAAGCGTAGTGCCAGCAGAAAAAATTATATTTCACTCCACCTTTCCTCCCGTCCTAAATTTTAATGTTGAATAACTCCCAAAGTAATTAGCCAAAACTGGTTATCGACCCGTATACTATTCAGAAAATTATTCTCAGTTTAAATAGTAAATTAAATAGGTACACAAGTTACTATTTAAGTTTTTAAAAGTTGATAGGCTTATTGAAAAATAATTGAAAACAAAGGTTATTGTTTAGTATTTTTATAATATTGTAAAATATGAAAACCAAAAATGTTTTCAAAAAAGATATACTACAAAATTGCAATTATTCTAAAGCGTACTCATTCCATCTTTTAACTATGACGAAAACATTCGATTTGACTTCAATAAAATTTTTTTTATCAATTTTAAAAATGCCCATTGCGTGCTTTGATGTCGGCGGTGACCATTGGAGATGGTGGACAATTTTCAACAAATTAGGGGTCTCGCTTTAGGCCAATGCGAACCAATATGTCATATGATGATAAGACCGTTGCATAGGTGTATAAATTATTTTGGCAATTGTTAGTGAATGAGGATTTTGTATAATTTCGCACATTGGCGCATGTATTCAAAGTTAACCGAGTTCAAAAGTAAATAACGATTTATATGTACGATTTTCTATGGAAGTATTATTTATCGAATTCTCGCCTAAGCGTTAACTCGAAAACACAATTTTTTTACCATAGAAAAATACATGGGTTGTTCGATGTGCGTTCCCATTTCCACTGTTTACATAAATGGAAATATACGAATCGACAAATTCAAGGTCTTAAGAAGATCGTGGCCAACCCGACTTATTGACGATTTTCTAGAATAATAAAAAAAAAAACATATTACCTTAACGGTTTTTTTTGTAATACAATGTTATTTCAAGGTCATTGTAATTTTTCCCCCTTCGGTAAGAGGATTTTAGGATGGGATGATTTTGAAATATCTTATAGCAACTTTTATGAATAACAAATTTGGACATTTATGTTAGTCTATTTTTTCGTTTTTTAGTAAAATAGAATTTGATTGTTCTATGAAGTTTATAAAATAATTTAAAAGAGCTGTAGTCTTCTAATAAGTTGGATTATTATTATTTTAACTTTTATAACACATAAATAGTCGCATTTGCATTAATCGAAATAATTGTTCAGACTTAAATGCCAAAACAGTTCACAGAACTGCCATAATCTAATATGCAAGGTTCCATTCGAAACTCAATGGTCATCTGAACCAACTTGCTTACAACCTCGCTCTCCAGTCTATGCCGAACATTTTGGTCTGCGCCGAAATCGGCAAAGGAATCTGCTTCGGTTATTCAAAGTGCCTCAAGGCCATAATATATCATTGCGTTTGTAAAGTTTTGAGTTGGTAGATAAAGGTAAACATTTTTGTTATCATATATAAGTATTTTTCATCGATAAAGGCATAAACAACTCCAAGGAATAGTGAGCTAGGAGCCGTTCGGTTTGACTTTTTTCTATGTGCAATAATATTGAGTGTAAAAAGCCAGCAGAGTGGGTCGGGGCATGGCGGTACTCATTTTTATTTTGTAAAAAACTGTTATACGAATTTAAGGTAAATAGTCGCCAAAAAAAATATTACCGACCGTGTGTTGTTTACATACCTTTCGTTTTTTATAATGCACTAGCACAACGACAATTCTGAGTATAAAATAAAAACTTACACATTATACAATTGGAAACCCAAATGTGGGCCTCTGGATAAAGGAATCTGTAGACGTTAGGAAATAAAAGCCAATATAGTTAGGTCGGGGCTTAGTGGCGACGGGGAGGGGACGGGTTGAATCACTATTAAATAAATACTTCATTGCCAATCTGTGGATAGTAGGGTCAAACTAATACAGTCCAAGCCAAGCACAGTATGAAAGTATTATATTATGTAAGAGAATGAGTAGTAGTAGTAAGTGAGAATTTTGAGAAAATTGTATATGTTATAGTCCCAATCTTTATGTTTAGCATGTTTTCTTGATTTTTACAATTTCTGATTTATAGAGTTGCTACACTAAGAAATCGGTCAAATTTTCCCGGTTTTATGGATGATATGGTTGACTTTTTCTACTTTTAACCCACCAAAGTACCAATCGCATACGATTTTGGATCTATAGAGGTGCTACTCAAGTAAATCAGCCCATTGGAAAAAGTTATCGGGTCGACAGAAACAAAAAAAATACTTCATTAATAAACCAAAATCTAATACAGGATGATTTTATTTATCATGAACCATTCGACATCTCGTAGGGTTTAATAAGAAATTAAATTTTTTTTCCATATTGTTTACATATAACATATGTTCTCAATTTTTCACAATTTTTTGTGTTTTTACCGCACTCCCAACTTAGATTTTTTGATAGCAGCTGTAACGGTTACATTATCTACACGTTCCCGTTGACTCCGAACCACACATGCATAGGCACTAATCAACCCATTTAGGGGGGGGGGGGGAGCAGTGTTGTCACACAGAGATGACAGCGAGTGTAGCATCCCATTGTTCTAACCAGTTGACCTTACCATCACGGACCGCCAATATCTTCGACCTTGTGCTCTATATTTTTTGCCGTTTTACTACAAGCCGCCCATCCGACTATCTTTTGTGTGCGTCCGTTTCAAATCCGCTTTGACCAACCATTTCATCGTCCAACCCAGGTCAGAGTATACATATATTGTTTATAATTTTGTATTTTATTAAGTCTTTTTATATTACCTTCATTTAGAATAAAAACATCTTGTAGCCTGCAGCTGAGAGTTAGATTATTTATACAGTGTGATCGCCCGTTCTAGCTCCTCGGGCGATATACTAAGTTAATAAGGGAGACTTTAAGGTCAATTAGACGTGGACAGCGGCCTAGCCAACTGTTTTCCCGCGGGGGATCCGTCTATTTTAACCTTATCGACGGCCACGTTGCCTAGTCTAGCCAGCTAGACAAGTAGGTCCGTTAAAACTTGGTGGAGGCGCCGACTGCCGTTAGTTTTATTTTTTTACCTGGGGGAGAATCCATTTTGCAAGGGAATAAACTACGGCCATGACCCCATATAACTGCACTGATTAATTTATTCGCTCTCAGTTGGTGTTTTATTTTACGGTACAAATTGCTCTGGAATTTCAAAGGATATTTTATTTAACTTAAATTGCATTATTTTTATTTAATTCAAAATTAATTATGAGTATCACTCCGCAATGCTTTTCGGTCGAATGACCAAAGATATTATTGGGTATTTGAAAGATTACGAACGAATTTCGGCAGCAAATACCTCGACTGACAGGCAAAAAGTAGTTATGTTTCCGCTGTACCTTAGAGAGGAAGCGAAGATTTTGTTTGAGAAGATAGAGGGTGAAACTAATAACTTAACACATTTTGTAGGATTAATTTTCCTACCCTGCATTGTTTTTATTTAAATCATTTTTTTTTTATTAATATGTTCTGAAGTCTGAAATTGTTCAAACTTGAATTCCAAAATATTTCACGAAACAGCAATAAACTACTATGCAAGGTTCCACTCTAAACTATATGGTTATTCGAACAAACTCGTTGAACGACATCTTCCGCCGCAATCTAAAAATAACATCTATTCAGGAGAAATTATCCGGTTTACCCGCAAACACGCAAAAGACTGGAGCTTCACTCAAATACAGCTGTCATACAACTCCTTGACAACTCGCAAGACATCAGACCGCGCAAACGACCGAAGCCGTTTGACTTAGTCTAATTATTAGATTAAGAATGGGACTACTTCATTGGAAGTAGAACCCCACACATGTTTTGCTTAAGTATATAAATATTTTACTCGTATGTATGTGCTAAATATACTCCTTTGATTTATATTTATAATAATGTTTTAATCATTTAAATAAAAATGTCCTTGACAATAAAAAAAAAAAAAGAATGTCTGGGTTAAATTTCAGCTCTCTACGATATTGGAAAACGGGTTAAATTAATTTTATAAGATTTGAAAAAACACAACATTTTAGAGAAATGACCCCCACATTTAACCTTGTGTAGGGTGACCTGGATGTCCGAGTCCTAATATTGTTAAAGGATATTGTATTGTCATTCGAGATGAGTGTCTGTGCCTATACTTTTTTTTTACATTAAATTATTTTTCATCGATAAAAGCATGAACAATTTCAAGGACTAAGTCGGCTATATGTCGTTCAGTTTAACTTTTTTTCTATGTGCAATAATATTATGTATAAAAAGCCAGCACGTTTTTATTTTATGAACAACTATTTTACAGGCGGTGAGTGATCTTAGACATAAATAAGTACACCGACAAAACAGTATTGTGTAAGATGGATAATTCAATAAAACCCGGTTTGATATATTTTTGTAACAAAAGCAAATCAGTATCGTTCTAAAAAGTTCATCTCTTCTCTTTCAGAATCGAGAAAAAACACCCTGAATATGTAATTATTATAAATACATATTTATCAGCTACAAAATATAGCTTTCTATAATTTTTTTAAAAATGGTCGAATCAGTTCAAAATTTGTATGGAATATTCTTTAGACATTTTAATACCGGCAAACTAAACTTTTAATAATTGCTTCGACCCAACTTTATATAGACTACAAACACAAAGCCACCGTTTTCTAAGACTCTATAAGTAATACTTAAAGTCATGAAGACCAAGCGAATAGCGATACAAATTTTTAACAATACCATAATAGTGATCCATTCAGTATAATTTCATATTATTATCCATTAAATATAACTATCAAACCGCTACGGTATTAATACGAAGGGAAACGTTCCAGTCTATGGTATGACTATCAATTTGTTATTTAAAATGTATTTAATTTTATGACCCACTAATTTCTGCTATCTATTCAATTGTAGAAAAGGCATAGCTAGACAACCCTTGAAATATGTGGCCGCCCTGAAAATACTTTGCACCCTATCACCCACCCACAGCTAGTTTTTTGTAGTTTTCCATCTTGTAACTAAAATAAAATTTATCGGTAAAAATATCTAAACAAAGTGGCATTTGTGCTTAGGCTAACCAATGTAAGAAAATCTAGCAAAATACTTATGTATACTCAAGTATTCGCATAATGCCAAATGTTACCTTGCTAAAACACCTAGCAGTGTTATTTTCTTTAACCAAATACGTTACATTTTATTTCTAATTTTATATTATAATGCTTAATAGCTGTTATTAGTCATTTATTCCACAAATGATAATTTTGTGTATTATTTTAAAAACCAGTGGGCATTCAACAAAATATATAAGCATTTTTTTTTAGCAACTCTATGTGTATAAAAAAAAAGTAGTTTTAATTCCAATTTTCTTTGCGCTCCGTACAATATATTTTGCAAATAATAAAAATATAGTGTACGATGAGTTCTTTACTTAGTCAACGTACACAAAGCCACCGTTTTCCGAAACTGTAAAAGTTGTACTTAATGGCGTCAAGGCCAAGCGAATGGCTTTACTTATTTTTACGAATACCACAATAGTTAGCCATAAAATATTATATTATTATTGACCACGAGTCCCAAAACTTTGTTAAATAAAATTAAAATATAAAAATACACTCCACCCCTACTATGGTTAAAGGGTTTATAAGATATATTTGTGATTTGACAAAAACCGGAATCGATTATTAGCCGAATTTCTGACCAATTATAATAGAAAAACGTTTGAGAATGAATTCCAACAACATGACGGGGGATTTTTAATGTAGCCAATGTTCTAGCCAACTCTCTCTCTCTCAAACTACACTTTGTCAAATTACAACATATCCTATTTCATATTCTATAGAATACCCCCAAAAAAGCCTTATAAAGCCAACAAAAAAACATTAAAAATTTGTTATTATACACCATTATACACGAACAAATGGTAATTTGCCATCTCTAATGTATTTAAACTGTTAGTGGCTAACCATTTTGTGCTATAGTGAGCTATTAAGCTACTGTATTAAGAAAAAACCCACCCCCAATATAATATTTCTTATAACAGAAATTTTTAATATTTAAAAATAAATAACAGTTAATTATTAAACGTATAAATTATTATCAATGCATCAAAATCTCTGATTTAATTCAGCAGTGAAGTATTTTTTTTTGTTCCTTAGAAGTACCATTTAAGTACGATTTCTCACAAAAAATTCGTTCAAAAAATATAAAGCCCTAAACAAATACATATTTTGTATTATAATAGTTTCACACTACAATGAACAACATAAATTATTTGTAAAACACTCGGGCATTATTATAGACAGTTATATTGTCTTGAAAACAAGTACTCGTATTGATATATATTTTATTCGTGCAAAAGAACTTCAAACCATCCGTATCCCGAACTTTGTATCAGTCAGTGGTAGACAATCGTTGACTTTGGTGCTGTATGTACTGAAAACAGAAAACATTTTATTACAGCCGAATTAAACAGTATACTATAACTGTTAATATGATTAACGTTAAAATTATTATTTTGCTAAGTCTGGCAGCATACGTGGCGTAAGTGTTTTTTCTATTTATTGTTTAAAACATTTGGAAATATTTCATCAAACCTAGAGTTTTCCCTTATTCATTTTAGTTTTTTATTTAAACGTTTACTTTTCAGGTATGGTGGCCATGATGATCGAACATTAGGTAACTATATAATGAAAGATTTGGTATAAAAAAAAAAATTAATGTGGTCGGGGCATAGTGGGGACGTGGAGATAAAAGTATAAAGTTGTTATTTTTTCAACTGTACTAGTTGGTTAATTTACAATTTGCTCATATTATCCACCTTAAGACCAGAAAAATCTTTATGCAAACACTAGCCGTCTTACATCAGTTGTTGGCAATGTTTTGATTTTACAATGATGGGTTTTTTGGAAATTGTTTGGAGTATTTCAATTTTAACATTTGCTCAACCTACTTTTAAATTTTCAAATTTTTGACAGGTTTCTTTTTTTTCACAGATCCACGGTGTCCATCTTTTGAGTGTAAAATGTCTACGATTTTTTCTTAATATTTTACTGTAGAGCAGATGCACTATTAAAAATAGAATCTCTAACAGTTTGAAACAAATTTAGTAATTTTTAAAAAAGATGTAGCGTGACGAGATTTTACATTTTAAATTTGTAGTGAATTTTTTCTTGACTGATGAAGAAAGGTTACATTTATTTTTGTTTTTGTCCATGTTACGCACCTTTTAGGTAAGGTTTGTAACATAAATTTGCAAAACAAATGGGTTATTTGGTGGTGAAATTTTCGTGTTGTTTGACTTTTAAATGGACATTAAAAAAACCTTGTGCAATGTGTCGTTAACTTTTTATTGAAACTAATCTATTTAACATTTAAACTGGTTGATTGGAAAAATTGTAATGTTGTAACAAAAACAAACTAATAATTAATTACTATAGTATTACTTCCATTATATAACGTTTAGAAGCTAAAAAAATAAATAAATTTAACTGTTATATAATTGAATAATGGCTGCATCGTTTTTAATATTATATTATTAATATTTCAGACGGTAAACCAGTAGGGAATTTGGATGATGGTAACAACAGGTGCGGTAAACCGAGTGGTCAACAAAACGATAATAGTCTAATAAGAAATAAGGGTGATGATCAAGTAGAAGCAGAAGAAGAGATGATGATGATGATGATGATGAAGAAGGAGAAGAAGATGATGACGAAGTAGAAGAAGATGATGATGAAGAAGAAGATGGTGATGATGAAGTAGAAGAAGACAGTTGTAATAGAAGACACCAATTTGATAACCATGGCACTATAGGTGGTAAGTCATGAACCTCGGGTTCGAATTATTATCATTCCTTTATATCACATTTTAATTGTTAATAACGTTTCAGAAATTAACGAAGAGGTAAAAGGTAAAAAACTAACCTTTAGAGGTCATACACTCTTGATTCGACGGCAAAGAAGTCCCAGGAGTTGATGCAACGGAGAGGCCATTATTAATAGAATGGGGCAACGGTGTACTCAAGATCAAAGGGGAAATAAACACAGAATTTGGTAAAATAGAAGGAACAGGATTCTGGAGGGGTTAAATGTCCATGAAGCTATAAGACCACAATGAAAAATACAAATTCAATTTATCTAAATTCATAAATTACAAACTGATTACGTAAAAAAAAAAAAAAAAATTGTTACTACAATAAGAATTATGAAAATAAAAGAATACATTATATACCGTATACCATAGTACTATATTTTAGTTAGGCAAACATTTTACCAAAAATTCATAAAATATAACACATAAAATCAAATTTATGTAACTGAATCGGTCTTTTCAAAAACGAGATAGGCAGGTCAAAGTTTTTAAAAAATATATGTATCTGTTATAGTTCCTTTTTACATCTATCCTCGGTCAAATTTTACAGACCTAAATCTCTAAAACTTTGCTTGAAAAGATATAATAAAAATTATACTTTTGTTCGTTCTGGTATGGTTGTCGACGTTTATCGGAAGTAATTTTTATGTACATTTTTATAATTTTCATTGATTTTTAAGAAGAAGGGACCCCATACAGCAGATGATTTGAGGCAATTATTAGAGAGAGACCAGCGTAAGTTTTTGTGCTTTGCTCGTTACCTACTTAAAATTCCTTGTCCGCCACACGATTATGGCCCTGTAGCTAATATACTTGGCCTACCATCCTTAGCCGAGCGGAGACGCACTCTTTTTATTAGGTTTATTGATGGTAAAATTGAATCGTCTGCACTTGTCTCACTACTCTGTTTCAAAGTGCCTCAGCGTTCATCTCGGACTACTGCTCATTTTTACGTCCCACGTGCCACCACTAATTATTTAGCAAATAAACCATTACGACGGCCAATGTCAAACATCAAATTATCTGACTTGTATATTATACTTAAAAGATGCTTTTGCATAGAGCACTAACATGAACTTTAAAAAGCAATAACTTTTTAACCGTATGCTATTAAAAAGTGTTTTTAACATTTTTGTATTTCAAATATTAATTGCTACAGAATATTTAAAAAAAAGTTAGGGGTTCCTATTTAAATTTTAAAAGTTGATACCACGCATGCGTTTTTGAACTTTTTGAACACCCTGTATGTCATAAAATGTAATGTCTAGTTTCAAAACACTGCTCTAGCTACTATTTATTGTGCTTATAAGAAATACCACTATAATCGAACACCAGAAGAAAAAAAAATATATAATATACCTTTGTTTATGTCTAGCAAATAATTGTTAACGTTCACCTTAGCAGCGAATGTATTTGAATGTATTTCGCGTGCGCAATCAAATAGCAAAAAACGTTTACTAAATGTTGTCACTCACAAAGTGCATAAAACAATAAAAGAAACGAGAAATTATCTTATTTTACTGTTAAAACGTTATTTCAACTTCAGCGTCAATAGTCGTTTTATTCGTACTCCATTGAATTTCAGTTATCATAAAAACTATTATGCATTTTAAGAGTGCTGTTATTCTCTGCACCGTGTACTCCATTACATCAGTATGGGTAAGATACATATTCCTCGAAAATGATATTTCCTGAAAGAATTATAATATATACTTAAACAATATAATATTCTTAGTTTTGATTAAATGTAACATATAAATACCACTTGTTACAAAAGTTGATCCGCTTTGGAAAATATTTAAAAAACCAAATATTTGATAATTTAATAATATTTTAAGTAAACGTTTTTTTCAAAAAGTAAAACTATAAAATTGCAATAATTTTCCGAGCAAATGAGTGTCTTAGGGTAACAAAATCACCCGAAACTAAGTGTTAAGCTCTAAGTCATTATACTAAGTGGAACGAATTTTATGAGAAATGCGCCCCTGGACAGAATGATAGGCAATTTCAATAATCATCATAGTACGTAGACCATATGTGTTGATCATGTTTTTATTACACTCCTGTTAAGCTTAGAGCCACAAATTATGCATAAAAGCCGTTTGGCGTCAATTATGTAAAAATTAAAAAAATCTAATGTATTTCAGAGCACTGGACTGAATAGGGATCAAATACAAATATGTATTCATATGTATGAAAACCGCAATCCTTATACCTATATTAAGGAAATCCCAATCGTTATGGAACACGTTTTGGGTATTAAAAATCCAGGAAGAATTTTTAAACGCGACCCAAGTAACATATTATTATTTAAACAGCTATTTTATTCATTACATCTATTGACAATTAACGTTGCGTTATTGCTTAAATAGGTTTATGCTTGGCTAATTATATACTATTAAACCAATTGCATACTATTTTATTTATATAGATGGGTTCCATTATTTAACTTTTAAGAATGCATTTTTGGCGTTAGCGTATGAAGATAAGATAGCAGCGAGATATAAGGATGAGAGCCTATCTGATAGCTTCGGGGTATTTGATTTAAAATAACTAGATTTATATTACTAATTTAACCTAAAACAAATATCAAAATATTATAAAAATATTATTGAAAAATATTCGTGTATGTTTAATATTGTACATAGGTTCCAATGCTGACGTCTATTGAAGTAGAGTGTTACCTCAATAAGTTCATTGAACATCTTGAACGTTATGGACAGCCTAGATATCTTTTAAAAGGACAACAGCTATCAGTTTTATTCGAAGAGTTACATCTTACAGACGAAGAAAAGGCAAAGGCCGAAGATTTAACTAAAGATAAAAATGGTAATATCAAATTCAGGTCAAGGTTTACTTCAAGTAAACAATCTTTATTTATTTATTTTAGGTATAGACGCAGCGGTATTCTTGTCAATCATGTTAGAAATTCTACCGGAAGTAAGTAAATATTTGTGCAAGGAAAAATAGATTCTCATGAGACATTAAATAGAAACTGTATATAAATTGGAATACTCGAATAGGACTTTTAAAATAAGAATTTTCAACAAAAAAAACATAATCCTACTATTTGTAAATTTTGAAAATTGGCCATATAAATTTTACTGAATACAAAAATGTATGCAAAAAAGTAGTTTCAAAAGCAAAATTTAAAGATTCATTACAACATTTTAGTTAAGAAATCGTTAAAAATTAAACAAATGCTTAAAATGTAAAAATACTTCGACATTTGTGTACAATTAGCTCATATTTGTCATTTTTGGTTTTATTATAGGGCAATGGTCTAAACGAAGCACAAATCGAGAAGTTCATTGAATTGTATAGATATCAAGATACTGTTACCCGTTGCATCGAGCCTTTGAAAATTCAAAACATCTTGAACACGATTCATATGGCTATTGAGCCGCTTGAAGAGTCAATGTTATTTAAATCTAACCGTAAGACAAAAATATAAATATATTCACATTAAACAGGTACATTCTAATTGTGCATATAATATATAATTAAAACTTAAACAGGACCCTTTGCTAAAGTGTTGATGGAGTTGGTTATCATTACGGCAGAACGTTTTAGGACAGATAACAAAAAAGTAATATATAATTAACTTTTTATCAATTAAAAATTCCTTTGCTGTCATGCATTACTCTCCTATAATTTATTAATTCATTACGCTGTATTTAATCTTTCTTTGGCAATTTTCAGGATGAGATAGTGTTAAGTACAAAAGAGATCAGATCATTGTTATATGAATTCACAGAACGTGACAGGAACCGAGACGGTGTACTATTTGGTAACGAAGCAAGCAAGTTTGTGAGAGAATTTATCGCTAAAAATCCACAAATTCCCACATTCAATTTTAATTGTAATTTCACAAGTTTGTACATTAACAAGTTAATTATGACTGTTGGGCCTCACTTAAACATTTGTTACTTTTGCTTTTTAGATAATGAAATACACGTTGCGAAGTTCTTATTGTTCCACATACATGCGAAAAAAGTTGAAGAACCATAAAAATAAATATTTGAAATATAAGAATGTTTAAATTTTGTTAATTGAGTATAATACCTAAAATACTTTAAATTTATTTATTATTTATAGTGTTTATAATATTGCACTTTAATTTTATAATATTCAAACACGTGGAATGTAATTCCACTTCACGGAATATGTAATAATAAGTAATATAATTATTAATCGATTCAGTACTTAAATGTAATTGTTTTTAATTACAAAAATAACCTATTATAATTTGTGTAGCATTGTTTTTTCCGCAGTCAATATTTGAAAAAAAAAAATACAAAATTAATTTTTTCCATGCCATGTAATCTAAAGCCTGGGACACACTAAGACAATATAGACAATTATTACTGTGTTGCTTCCAATTTGTTTCTATATTTCGATAAAAAGCGAAATATGTGGTGACTAATGAATGTTGCCTTAAGACTAGGCTTAAGACGGCGCCCTTTTATCTGAGTTTTTCTGGCACTAGTAAAAATACATTTTAAAATTAATATTACTGGAGCTAGTTAGCTACTTTAAAATTTGAAAAAAATATTGTTTAGGAATATTTTGAAAAAGAACACTTAAATTACAATTGTTCAGTGAAAGTTACATTTCGATATCATAATTAGTCATTAAGTAACGTGGCCGCATCGCTAAAGTCCAAAACAATTTTTGATATTATTTTTTTCGATGTTATGGAACTATCTGCATAGGATATATAAGTTTCAGGTATTTAGAAAATCAACTAGCACGCACATCAGATAAATTGGCATGGAATGACCCATGCCTATTTGATGCGTTAATATGGGTTTAAGGTGTCTCTATAGTTGCATGTTTTTAGTTGAAAACAACTCGTTCTCACTATAAAACTGTTATAATCTCTATTACTATCTCTAGTAATATACTATTATATCACATACGAGATCGCTAAGCATCTCCCCCAAAAAAACAGTTAATGTTCTCACATATATATTTAATTCCATACTTCGCCTCTCATACTTTCCGCTGCAGTGGAAACTCTCTGTAATAATAGTTGTACTCAAACCTGGTAAGCCACCGGAGCACCCCTCATCCTATAGACCTATCAGTCTTCTGCCTTTCTTTTCTAAAGTATTTGAAAAAATACTCCTAAAAATAATTAAACCGATCATAGCTAAGATAAACATTATTCCAAACACGCAGTTTGGTTTTCGTAGCAGACATTCTACAATCCAACAAATAAATCGTTTAACAGATACAGTCGCCTCATCACTTGAAAATAAACAATATTGCACTGCTGTTTTTTTGAACGTTGCACAAGCTTTTGACTGAGTATGGCACGATGGTCTTCTTTTAAACTAAAACAAATTCTACCTCTATACTACTACTAATTACTCTTTCAATCTTATCTTGATGAACGACAATTTACAGTACGTTACCGCACAACTCTTTCAACCATATCTCAAATAAAAGCAGGGGTACATCAAGGTGCTATTTCTGATCCTCTTCTCTACAAAATGTTTACATCCGATCAACCTACCCATCTAAACACAGCTGTAGCAGAATTTGCCGACGATAAAGCAATCCTTTCTGTTCATAATGACCCCTAAATTGATTCTCATTACTTGCAATCTCACCTCAATAGTCTTCAAACCTGGTACAATGATTGGAAAATAAAAATTAATGAAACTAAATCCTGCCATATTACATTCACTCTCAAACAAGGTATCTGCCCTCACGTTGCTCTAAACAATGTCCAAATACCCTCATCAAATACTATCAAATACCTTGGGGTACACTTTGATAAAAAACTAAACTGGGCACATCACATACACTCCACTAAAATTAAACTAAACTTACGTCTTAACATTCTGAGAAGATTTCTTCATTCTAAATCGAAGTTGCCCCTTCACACAAAACTAACCATTTATAAACTCTTACTTAAGCCGCTATGGACATATGGATTCCAAATCTGGGGATCAGCTAAGAATTCGAACCTTAACAAAATACAAGTCTCACAAAATAAAATACTCTGTCTCATCACTAATTCACCACCTTATATATCAAACCATACTCTACACTGTGATTTACAAATAAAAACAATAACACAAGTTGCCAAAGACTACTACAGATGTTGCCACAATTCTCTTCAAAATCACCTAAACCCCCTTGTAAATAATCTCACATTACCCTCAATGGTCAACAACCCAACAAAAAGACTTAAAATGAAGTGGCGCAGAGACCTTCTCACTAACAATTAATTAAAAACGAAGTTAATAAGAGTGCCGTCAGTGTACGGCTTCTCTTTTCATGCTTTCAATGTATATAATTTACTTGTGTGATCATATATACTTATTGTACTAAATTTGTATTGATCGTGTATGTAAAATAAAGGAGAAAAAAAGCTATTTACATAAAGTGAAATAATTATCTATACAATGCCCCGTAATGTATAAGAAATGTTCCCTAACCTACGCCCGTTTGTGTGTGTTTTATTATGTCTATCCGTAAGGAACTTTCCAGAACATTACATTTAATGAGTAGCTCAAATACACTAGACTAGACAAGACGATTAGGAAATTACAACAAAGATAATGTTATGTAAAAATTGCTCTAAAACTACTAAAGAAATTGTATTTTGAGTAGATGCGATTTTGATTCGGCGTTTTTTATCATTGTTTAAACTCTAGTGCTTAATTATAAGCGCATATATATATATATTAAAACAAATTTAAAACAATTTTTTTTTTCCAGAATAATAAATATGTATTATTTGTAAATTGAATTTATAGCTAAATGCATAGTAATTTTCGATCAAAACTAATTCGTTTTTAATCAATTTAATTTAAATTTCGTGCGTGTAAAACGATTATACAATTTTAGAAAAATTTTTTAATTTCAAAAAAGGTAATTTTAATTTGATGTCGAGAAAAATGTGATTTTCCCTGGACCTCATTTATAAATTGTACATTACTCTAAGAGGTTAAATAAGCTTAGATTGTGGCAATTATAGCCAACGGCTTAATAAGGAAAACCCTAAAAAATACTAAAAGCTCGATTACAAAATATACAATAGGTTCTTATGGAATTGTATATTGTTACCTGTGTTGTAATTTTACTAATTGCGATTTTTGTTTTTTTTTAGCTTTCATGTGGAGCTGGAAACCCAATTTTTTTTTATCGAGTTCATCCCTTTCCCTTCAAAACCGAAAAACCACTGAAACCATTATACATGTTTCCATTTAAAATGATGGTGCCCTTTAATTTGTATTTTATAAATAGACCAATTACTTTTAAACTAATTCATCGAGAAAATTGTAAACTTCTCCTTTATTTCATTTTTTCGAAGACATGTGATTTGTAAATTAAACTGCAGGTAAATCTAACATGAGACTGAAGATCGTTAAGTTTTTCCCAAGAGATTGTAGTGAAACTTTTTTTTTATTAAGGAAACTCACCCCCTCCTCCTAAAAAAGGGGGGAAGAGTATTTACTTATTGATCGTATTTCAATCTCTAATTTGATAAATACCCAAATAGTGTCTACTTTTTCATCATTTTTATGAAAGTCTCCACACTGTTGTCATTAATAATGCCTATTGTAATAAGCCGAAGCTTATGTATAATTTGATTATTAATATTATAACTATTTATTTTTGCATAGGATAGCTATCATAATCTAGCATTTTATAATATAATTTTTCTACTACGCAACACTGCAATTATACTTGTATAATTGTATTCAATATTAATTACTGATGGTAATATATTAGACTAATTCGTATAAAATAGATATAAAATTATTTTCCATACTATTATTGTTGTTTTAGAATATTTTTTATTGCGCATGTTATCTTATATTACACAAATAATTGTACTTTTGGCAACTCAAATATTTTAAGAACGATATCGTTCTTAAAAACGACTTATTTAAACGTATTATTTTATTATTATATTGACAGGGTGATCCACTTATCGTGAATCACTCAATATCTCATAGGGTTTAATAAGAAATTCAAATTTTTTTTTTCTTCACCCATTGTGCATTGTACCTAATGACAATTATGTGATTAATTAGTTTAAGGGTGGATACGATTAAAGTTGACATTTTATAGGCAGCCGATCAACCCTAATAGTGTTTAATAGTAAAAATTAGGTACAATGCTTTTATCGATATTTGTATTTTTATCTGTAAACACTAGACCTCCTTTACCTACTCATTTTGGTGTAATACTTACTTACTGTACTGGTTGTATTGTGTTTGGTCTAGATTATATTGGCTTGAACCATACTATCCACACATTCTCATCGAAGCATTTTTTTAAAAACGTCTTTTGTGATAATTTATGTTGCCATGTAGCTCCGTCCCCACTATGTCCTGATTCCATTGTACTGGCTTTTTAATTATTTTAGCTCAGAAGTCGACAGTCGTTTCGCCTTATCAAACAATAAGTATTTGTATATTTGACCCAATGAAAACCGAGATGTCCTTAACTATGTACATCGTTAATGGTATTTGTTGTTTTTGTAATAATGAATTTAATTATTATCGTTGCACTATTATGTTTTCTACCTAATAAGTCTAAGACAGTTAATTTATCGGTCAACGGCGATAGCGTTTATCATCGTTGTATACTCATCATATAACAGTTATTCATAATAGTATCGCAGTAATAATGAAGTAAACGAGAGTATATGAACAATAGCCTAAATAATAATATCTTGTTTTAATCATTAGAAAAAGGAGAGGAGGGTGCTACAAAGAAAGAGAGTGTTTAAACAATATTTACAAGACATTACAGCAACGCGGGACTAGATAACTGTTATACTTTTATAGTAGCTGTTCCGGCCAATACAAAAACAACAGTCTGTTGTTATTCCTGCATCAAGATGTTTTTATTATAATACTAATAACTAATATTAAATTACCAATCTCAATGGCATTTTTTAAATCAGTAAGTATATTTTTGTTTTATGTAAACGTAATTTTCAGTTCTAAAAAATCTATGGAAATCATTTATAAAAAAAATTATGTTTTTAATTTTTACATGAAAGCGATTTAAAAGATTTTTTTCAATTACATTTTTTTAATTTTCAATTTAATTGGACTTCTAAGTTCTAGATAAAGTATTATCAAAAAGAATATTTCTAATTATTTAGGAAAAAAAATAATATGCCAAGATGTAATATTAGTTTTCTTTGGACACCTAATGAAAACGGAAAAAATATTTTTATGATGTTGATTTGCCTGTTAAAATTGGATATAGTGTAATAATTTTATCGCGAACCACTTATTATTTCATAGGGTTTAATAAGATATTAATTTTGGGTTTTTATATAATGTGATCTCAATTTGTAAAAACCATTTTAGGTAACCATTAGATAATATGTACAATTTTTAAAGTAAAATTAATTATTACCAATCCATTTAAAAATTATAACTTATAATAACCAACATTTAAAAATGTTAATTAGATACATAAATAATTTATAAATTCTCTGTCTTGTTGGATTTTAGTATATAATCATAAATTAAAAAAAAATGTTTTAATTTAAATTAATTTTTATTTTATTGTTTAAATAAAAAATAATTTCAGTTAAAAATTAGGTATATACAAAATATTGTTGTTGTTTATAAATTTGGAGCATTGTTCAAATAAAAATAAAAATTTACTTATATTTAATTTTTTTTTTTATAATATAAATTATAAATCATAATAATCTTTTTATTTTTGTTAACACAAACGTTTAAAAAATATTTTATTAATATTGATCTACGAAATTATCTAATCTATCTTGAATTCAGTATGTCCATATAGAAAAATATATTAGCCTACAATATTTATTGTACAAATAAATTGCTTAGTTGTATTGTCAAGTAAATATTTTTATTATACCGAAATGTTAAAGACTAATCCTGTATATAATATATGGAGTAATGTGCGTTTATTTTAACTAAAAGTATATAAATGTCATATAATGTATTAAAAAATATTTATCGTTTTTAACTATTATGAACTTATTCATGAAAAGTTAAAAAAAAATTAAAACATAAAATAGGGGTACGTAATGTTTCCAATTATGTCAAAATACATATTAATATTTATATTATTATATACATTTAGTTTTATTTATGACTGAAAATGCAGTCGTCAAAAAACGTATTCGCGTTAATGTGAATATTTGTTGTAAAATATACGGTTTATATTTAAATATATATAATTAATATTTTAGTTTATTCAATTTTTTATATATCTTTTATAGATTTTTGTAGTACCTGTTGTGATCTTTTTGATCATTCAGCAAGTGTCAAGCGAAAAACCATGCATTTGCAAGTGTCGCCAAACAGAGATTAACTATTCTGGCGAGCAAGTTGAAACTGTCAAAGAACAATTTGTAGCTCCAAGATATGGGCTTGACAGGGACAGGAGCAGAAGCAGAGACAGAAGAGTGAGGAGGTGATGAAAGGGGAGGACAATATCCTTAGGAAATTATTTGTATCATATGTATGAAATAAGTAATTATAAGCATTATACAAATATATTTGTTTCGATTTTTTATGTAATACAACTTACTTAAGAACAATTTTTTTTTGAAATTATATAATTGATATCAAATGGAAAAAAAACATTTCAAAAAGTACTGTCCCATTGATGGCTGCATACTCAGTTACTCCATGGTCATAGGTAGGGCTAGCCTCTAGGCTACAGATAAATGTTGAATAAATAAATGAAACTCAATTACACATACATTTAAGTAAGGGTGTATTTCAACTAACAACTAAGATTATTTTTTACTGAAGGTTGTATAACATCATTACCGATAGGATTAAAATAACATTTTTCTTATTTACATAATATTAAAATATTTGGAAAACGACAAGAATAAAAAATTTTAAGTGTCTTTATTTATTTAGTAATTTTACCTAAAATCTAATGTTATGGGTACAATACGATACAAGTTATTAACACAGGTATCTATTAACTTGTAGTTTATCTCCACTCATCGCTATTTTGTTAGATAGCCAAACATTGGTTTTGTAAATACATAGTTAAAATTTGAATAATTTAGACGATACTCAAACACTACATTAGATGTATACTTGTAACTTAAACATCTAAGATGTACATCAACTTATCGGGTCCTTGAGGTTCAACGCTGCCATTTTAAAATGATGGTTTCTACACATACCTATAGTACCATGGAATATTCCAATGAAAGATTAAAACATATTCTATACAGTGCAGTCATAATAGGAGCAGAGTTTTATTTTTATTACCTGAAATTATGTAGCCCATATTAGCACACAGTATTTTTATACAATGACATAGCCTAAAAAAGCACACACCGTGGTTATCGGCAAACTATTATCCGTTTATCAAAACCAAACAAAGTATTTAAATATTAACGGATTTTCTGCTAGTATTTTATAACACAGATGCCATTCGCTGTACAATCACTGTATTGGATAACACTTTATACATATATATATATATATATATATATATCATTTAATTACAATGCAGAAAATAAAATAATATGTTTAAGTACCAGGTATTTTTTTTATAGTAATCGGAATACATAAAACCTATATATTCTTTACAAATAATTCCATAAAAACGAAAAAAATACAGAAAACACTTTTTTAAAAAATTGTTTGGACTTAGGCTATATCTTATAAATTTGTCGTAAAAACACCTAAAATACGACCGCGTTACACAATGACTAATTAAGATATCGAAATGTAACTTTCACTGAACAATTGTAAGTTAAGTGTTCTTTTTAAGAATATCCTTAAACAATATTTTTTCAAATATTAAAATAGCTAAATAGCTCCAGTAATATTAATTTTTAAATGTAATTTTGACATTATATGAAAAAACTAATTTTGCATTTTTTTTTACAATTTTGACTACGGAAAAAATAGTGTTATACGAATTATAATAGGTTATTTATTTACTTAAAAACAATATATATACTGAATCAATTAATAAATATATTAACTATTATTTATATAACATAACCCGAGATAAAAAAAAAAACAAAAATATTTTTGTATATTAAAGACATTAAAGTGCAATAGTTTAAATGTTATAATTAATAAATAAATTTTTAATATTTTAAATATTATAATTAATTAACAAAATTTTAATATTTCAAATATTATTTTTAACTTTTTTTGCACGTATGTGGAAGAATAAGAATTTCGCAGCGTTTATTTCATTATCTGAAAAGCAAAATAGCAAATTTTTAAGCCAAGAATCAGAGTTAACTCGTTAATGTATAAACTTGTCAAATTACAATTAAAATTAAATGGTAGAACTTGCGGATTTTCAGCGGTAAATTCATTCATAAACTGGTTCGCTTCGCTATTGGAGAGTTTACTGTCTTGGTCCCAGTCACGTTCTGTGAATTCAGATAACAGTGATCTGACCTCTTTTGTACTTAACACTATCTCATTCTAAAAAGTCATCAAAGTAAAATCAAGTACATCGTAACGAAAAATTAAATAATTGGGAAGTAACCACAAAGAAATTTTAAATTGAAAAAAAATAAACTATATTACGATTTCGTTAACTGTTCTAGAACGTTCTGCCGTAACGATCATCAATTCCATCAACACTTTAGCAAAGTGTCCTGTTTAAGTTTTAATAAAATATTAAATATACAAATTAGAATGTACCTATTTATACGTGAATATATTTATAAATTTATTTTACGGTCAGATTTAAATAGCATTGACTCTTCAAGCGGCTCAATAGCCATATCTTGATATGCAAACAATTCAATGAACTCTTCTATTTGTGCTTCATTTAGACCATTACCCTATAATAAAACCAAAAATGATAAATATAAGCTAACTGTACACAAATGTCGAAGTATTTTTACATTTTAAGCATTTTTATAATTTATAACGATTTCATAACCAATGATTTGTAATAAATCTTTAAACTTTGCTTTTGAAACATTTTTTTATCAACAAAAATTATATGGCCAATTTTGAAAAATTACAAATAGTAGAATCTTGTTTTTTTTTTCAAAATCCTCAATTTAAAAGTCCTATTTGGGTAAACCAATTTATATACAATTAATATTTAATGCCTCAAGATAATCTATTTTTTCTTGCACAAATATTTACTTACTTCTGGTAGAATTTCTAACATGATTGACAAGAATGCCGCTGAGTGAATTATACCTAAAATAATAAAATTAAGACTGTGAACTTGAAGTAAACCGCTTCCTCACCCTAAATCTAACGTAACCTTTTCTTTTTCGCGATGAATTTTCAACCTTTGCCTTTTCATCTTCTGTAAGGTGTAATTCTCCAAATAAAGGTGATAGTTGTTCATTTATAAGGTATCTCATTTGCCCATAATGTTCAAGGTATTCAACGAACTTATTGAGGTAATACTCTACTTCAAAAGTCGTCAGCATTGGAACCTAAGTACAGTGTTAAACATACACGAATATTTTGCAATCATTTTCTTACAATATTTTGATATTTGTTAATATTTCATATGTTTTAGGTTAAATTAGTAATAAAAACTAGTTATTTTAAATCAAATACCCCGATGCTGTCTGATGTTTTATCTTCATACGCTAACGCCGAAAATGCGCTCTTAAAAGTTAAATTATCGTATTCTAAATAAAATAAATAGTATGCAATCAGTTTTGAAAATTAAACATAACAGGAGTCAACAAAGCTAGACAAGTTTTTTTTTTTTTTTTTTTTATTTATTAAGAGTATTTACAATCTATGCTGCAAGGCATAATAAGCAAATAGTTACATTGTTATATATACAGAGAGAGGGGGAAAAAAATAAACAAATAGAAACGGTGATTTGATATGAGGAGGGAGGCTATCCAGTAATAGAACCCAACGTGATTAAGACAAGTTTAAGATATATACATTCAATTCAATGATTTATGCTTCACAAATGTAATTATTTAGACCGATGACAGTAGGTACTTAATTGAGTACTAAATATGTTTAATTTCTAACTTACAAAGTACATTACAATTTAATATAATGTTAGTAATAAGAACTTGATTGGTTAAGTAAAACTAATACAAATTATGAATTTTATCTATTGGTATATTAAAGCAATAACACAACGTTAATTGTCAATAGATGTAACTAATAAATCGCTATTTAAATAATATGTTACTTGAGTGGCGTTTATAATATCTTTCTGGTGTTTTAACTCCAAAATCGTCTTTCATAACTTCTGGGATTCTCCGAGTGTCAGGATTGGGATAACCATACATATGAATACATTTTTGTATTTGGTCCATATTTAGTCCCGTGCTCTGAAATAAAGTGCAATGACTTACAGCTCAAAACTGAGTACCGAATGATCCCTTTACCGTAAGTCACTCATTTTCTGGGAAATATTATATTACAATAATCTATATATTATACAGATTGGCCCACAAAGATTTGACAAATGAAATAACTTTTGTTCTATTTTGTTGAATATTTTTGAGATTTTTATTTTTTAAATAATTTATATTCATGTGCGCTATAAGCACCGTGGTTTTTATTGCACTTACCTGTTTTACTTTATTTAATAGTTTTTTTATTTTTTTTCAACATAGCCATTTTATTCAAAATAATTTTTTAAAAAGAATTGGTGAAAAAATTTGTATTTTTATTCATCCCTTCAAATGTTATATTCATTTGAAAGTGAGGATGACTGGTGATGGGAGGGGGAGTGCAGTAGAGTAAACCGCGTAGATTAATTTTTAAAACTAATAATCCAATCCATCCTTCTTACCGTCCTAAATTTTAAACACTTAAATAGTAATTGTTTAAGACCGGTTATCGATCAGTCAAGATTTTTTGAAAATTTTTGTTTAATTAAATATTTAATCCAAAATGTATATATATATATATATATTATATATATATATATATGTTGCCCGTTAGATCATAAAGTTTTAACGCTTATGTACTTATTATACAGAGCTGTATTATGTCACCTTGCATAAGTATATAATATATAACTATATTCAATTTAAAGAAATAAGTATATTACCCATACTGATACAATGAAACACACGGCACAGAGAATAACAGCAGTCTTAAAATGCATAATAATTTTTAAGTTGGTTGAAATTCAATGAAATACGTGTGGAATAGAACGACTGTTGGCGCTGAAGTCAAAATAACGGATTAACAGTAAAATAAGTACATTTGTCGTGTCTTTTATGGTTTTATTGTCTTACGATAAATATTGTGAGTGACACAATTTTATAAACCTTTGTCGTTTGATTGTACACACGATGTACATTCGCTGTTAAGGTGATAGTTCATATGCCAGACATTTATAATGGTTAAAAGTAGTATGTTTTGGCCGTATGTAGCCCTGTTATCACGCCCTGTTATCACAGGATCGTGATAACAGGATTGTGATAACAGGGCGTGATATCAAGGCGTGATAACAGGGCGTGATAGCAGGGCGCGATAACAGGGTCGTGATAGCAGGGCGTGATAGCAGGGCGTGATAACAGGGCGTGATAGCAAGGCGTGATAGCAGGGCGTGATAACAGGGTCGTGATAACAGGGCGTGATAGCAGGGCGCGATATCAGGGTCGTGATAGCAGGGCGTGATAGCAGGGCGTGATAGCAGGGCGTGATAACAGGGTCGTGATAACAGGATTCGATACGGCCATATCACGATTCTGTTATCACAATCCTGTTATCACTACTGGTATCACACCACACACACACACATGGTGGGGACGGGCGAACATCAGCATATAAGGAAGGGTGCACCACCCAACATTTAACAGTTACCAGTTATCACTGCAAGACAGTCGGTGAACAATCATTTGTGCACATACACACACGTACGGTCAAGGTAAGTCCGAGCCAGAGCTTAGATGTATTAAGTCAAACAATATTGTCATTTACAGATGAGTCAAATCACCAAAGATTTCCTAAACGACCGCAGCGAGTTCGTGTTGGAATCGAGGAGACGTCACATTACGGAGATTCAACCCTTCGTCCCATACAGAGTGATACGGTTCGAAACGGTCGTTACAAAGCACGATGCGCGTACGCCCGCCGTAGAATTACGCTTGGGCGATAATCCACAACCCATACGCGTATACTTGCCAACCAGATTCAGAATGACCGACGAAGAACTACAGAAGCCGATAGATTCTAATCTAACAATGATCTACAAGGGAAAGAAGAACGGGTCCAACGTCCACGATGTCGTATTTTTATAATATTATGGGTAAGTGCAATAGTCAGTTAGCAGAAAAAAAAATTAAATAACTAATTGCTGGTGTCTATTGTACTCTACAGATAATGACGGACCGTTCGACGACTGACCTGCAGTACAACACACGCGCAAATATATAAGTAGCAGTAGGAGTAAATGTGATTAATGTCAATAAAAAAAAAAAAATGTATGTTTTGCTATTAATACCTAAATAAATATATATATATATCAAGTAAACGAAATATGATCTTATTATTATTATTATTATTATTACGATTTGAATGATATTGTACTAATAAAATAAATATTATTAACGAACACACACACACACACACACACACACACGAACACACACACACACACACCTGAGAAAATAAATAATTATAATAGTGTTGATTACCATATATCCATACCAATTGATGAATTAGTGTATATCAGTTTTATTGCCTAGACGGCCGCATGGTCAGTGCACAAAGTAAAAAAAATATTAGCATTATTAGTTTATCTACCATACGTCCACGATACCGTAGTTATATAATATTATGGGTAAGTGCAATAGTCAGTTAGCAGAAAAAAAATTAAATAACTAATTGCCGTTGACTATTGTACTCTACAGATAAAGACGGACCGGTCGACGACGACACACACACATCAAGTAATTTATATCATATTAGGATTATTATGTTATGTGTGTATTACTACTATGATTATTATATAAATAATAGTATTATTATTATATTTAATTTTATTGGAATAAATAATATATACAATAATAATATATATATTATATGCGCTTGCGCGTACATGTTGCAGAAATGGATAACGAGTCTTCGGCTGGATTTATTTTAATGGCTCCGTGGCGTCGAAGACTCGTTATCCATTTCTGCAACATGTACGCGCAAGCGCATATATATATGCGCTTAGATGTTCGTTGTGAACCAGGTGACGACGGTGGCGGCGGCGGAGGCGGTGGTGTCTCGGGTGATGGGGACACCGTCCACGGCGTAGTTGGTGGCGGTGTTGCTGATAATGTGCAATTGCTGCAACACCTGTCCGGCGAATGCGCTATAAATACCGGCGCTATATATATTGTCTTTCAATAACCGGAAAGTTCATCTTAATACGCACGTTTTCAAACCTAACACACACACACACACACACACACAGTGAAAATGAATCAGTCTTGTGTTGTATGTAAGTACACGTTTGCTAACCGAAGGAATATGCTACGACATCAAAGACAGTTCAACCATTACTTAGGTATAAACGAATATGGAAATATGATTAAATAGATTAATATCACCCTGACACGTTATTTACAGTTGGACCGCATCAACCCGGATCAATTCAGCAATCCCCCAACGAAGGTAAGGAAAAAAAAATAGATCAGTATTAATTTTAGATATATGATAGAACAATAATAATAAGAAAAGTGAAATATCATTACAGCGACCGCGCCTCAACACACTGATCATCGTCAAGTCCATGTTGATGATGAAGGTAATTAAAAAAGAAATATAATAGTATAGGATGATTCTATTTGTTATTTAATTACAGTATGGATAGACTTGACTACAGAAGAAGAAAATAGGGAAGCAGACAATTTTAGTAACATCGGGGAAACAGGTAAACAAAAAAAATAATGATTTAAGGTAACTAATATACATTCATTCAACTCGGCTAACACGGTCACAATATATATGTATCAGAAAGAGTACCGGCAGTTTTACAATCTATTATAAATACTAATTACGAATCCGTACTAAATACCTAAGTTCAACCAACAATGTATAATTTCATTAAGTTTATGCTTTAGCATGATATTTGTTTCTTTAATTCATATATTTGTATTACATCATACAACAAATTACATAACGCATTACACAACTAATAATAATAGTGTTAATTTATAGATAAAAAAATTATATTGGTGTACACGCCGAATTTCGAAAATGGTCATACTGCGACATCTGAGAAGATGGCCGCCGCATTTTTGTGTTCAACTATAGTAGTACGCTAGAAAAATAAAAAACATGTAGAAAAATACCTATTTGTTATTACATATCAAACACAAAAAGCAACATTATTTGTTTAAAAGCCTTATAATATTATAATCTTAGCACCGCTCTTTAAAGCCAAAACAACGCTATGTTTACTTATTGTTTACATAAATGGTATTTTGTTTAATGTGCTCATGTTTCGAACGTACTCGCAATGTTAACAAAGACCGTTGTTAACATTGTCGACTAACCAATGGATAAGTTACACGGTAAAATATAGTGTTCAATAGGCGATTGGTAATTTAGATTGAAAACAAAATAATAAAAGTGTATTAACACAGAACGCTGGTTTTTATTTAATTGTACTGTACAAAAATGCAAGCAGTACGTTTTTTAGCGATTTACACTAACGCGTTATTATTGTTAAGTGCTATCACGGAGGCAAATCGCTTTAACCTAATCAACCAACTATTATTGCACCCTGGATGGTTGGATCTAGGATCAGGGGCATATAGTGCGTTCATTAACGAGCGATGGATGAACTCCCAAGAGCGGTTCGATGGACACGATTTGGTTGCAAAATATCCGAACGCACAGATAGTAACCGACGAAAATGCGGAGACTAAATTTCGACAGGCTCATCTGTTCTTGAGTTGTCGGTATGCTAACGTGATAAAGATGTTCAGCGACTACCAGAGGGGCATAGGACCCATATGCAGAGGGATGACCAGACCTTTCAAATCCTTGCAGTGTTTGGAGCAATTAATCGAGCTAATCAAGGAGAACGATGCCATCCTTTTGCCTATGCGAGCTTCACTTTTGTGGTTTGTTCAGATGTCGCCGAAAACTCGGTTCCATAACGACGTATCCGAAATCCTAGGGGACTTTATGAGTTATTACGGCAAAAAGACCGTCAACTGTAAACCGTTCAAGAAATACAAAGTAGACGAAACGGGTGTATATATCGCCGATGCCGAATGCGTGGCCATCGAAGATTACATGTCAACAATGGTGAGACGTTTGACAATGTTTTACAGCTATTATTGTTCGCCACCTCCGCACGGCGAACTAGAAAACGGCATTTCACGTGCTACGGCACGCGTTCGGAATGAAATTGCATCGGAAACGGATGACGAATTAGCTGTGTACCACATAATGAAAAACGCCAAGAAGGTAATCGATACGTTCTTAGTGTCAGAGTTCGAGAATTTAGGCTTTAAGTACGATTGTTTGTCGAGACATGTGCAAATAACATTTTTCGACACGGACCAGATAGAACGTGTTGAACAGATGAACATGCTTTTAGGTAACGGCGGATGGAGGAATGGAAGGTTTGAGTTATTATGGGTAATAAACGGTCCAACGGAACACGATCACTTAGTGGTGGGGACACTGCTCGAGGTCGATCGCCGAAGGAATAAGATAGTGACCAAAGACAATGTAAACACTAAGACTTTACTAGCCCATCAATTTTTGGGCTGTAAGTACGCAAAAGTGTTGAAGAAGATTTGCGATTACATATTGGAAATATTGAATCAGGTTTTCACTGATTTATCGGACGCTTTGAAAAAACTTATTGCAGCAGTAAACAATTTAAAGTCATTGGTGTTGCGATTGCAAGGCGCGCTATCGTTTTTTTATCAAATGTCTCCCGAAATTGAGTACAACAAAAAAATATCTCAGATCCTAGAACGCTTTATGGGTTTCTGTGACAGAGCAACATATGAAAATTACTCAAGCGATGAAATTCTTATTGTCAAAAAAAATATTAGAAATATTGTGGAAAATGTGAAAACCTACTTTCGTCAATCGTGCGCACCGTGCGGTTACCATATGTCAAGTCCGAGTTCACTTGAAGATGCGGACGGGAACGATATCATTGAAAAATTCCACATGAAAATAAACGAATTCCAAAAACGAGACTTTGAAGACTTTGGGTTCGTGTGCGATCCGGTTGACAACAGCATCAGATTAATTGAAAAATTGTTTTGCTAATTTTGCTTAAATGCCTAATTTTAACCAATCATGTGTAATTTAAACTATTATTTTATTGGCTACAACCTTATGTTGGTATCGTATACTCATATTTTTTTAATACATCCTTGTAAACTATACAATATGCAATATATATTTAGAACTCTAGAAAAACAACTATCCGCCATCTATTAAAATCTTGTTACACTTTATACCACACAAACAATTCAACGAGTTTTAATATGAAAATATTAAAAAATATATATATAAATGATAAAAAGAATATGCGTGCGCCAATAGTTGCATGTTTCGCTAATTTTGAGAATGCAGGATCAGACATTCTCTACAGAATAGAAGAGCTTGTTTATCACACAGTAGAAATTGTTTCAAAGTTTAAGTATTTTTTACCGTCATTTTTATACCGACGTCTCTAGCGTTTGGCAATAACGACATGACAGTCGCTTAAACCACCGCCGTACCGATTTCTTATTGCAGCTAGTCTATAGATCAGAATTGGGCCAAAAATGTAAGAAAAGTTTAAATTGCATCTAATAAATGTACATACTTCTCAATTTAAAGTCACGTTGCTCTTTAACTTTTAAAAAATAATCGAACTAGTTCTAAATAATATGTTTGGAATATTCTTTTTATACATAGTATACCACCGATAAATATTGACAAACCAAATAAATATTCTAAATCCTTTCCCCTAGAAGAAATAGACGTTTTTTTTTTTTCATTTCATTTTTTCAAGCAAAGTTTTAGTAATTATTTAGGTCTAAAAATTGGACCGAAGGTAGATCTAAAATGGAACTATGACGTATACAATTTTCTCAAAGATCTATAGTCAAAATATTTTTTTTTAAGAACCCCCCCCCCAAAAAAATTTTTTTTAAAAAAACGATCAATCCTAATTGTATCTACCCTAATACTAAAAAATACATTATTTAGCACTCAATTGTCTGGCCATGATTTATTGATATTTTTATCCGTGAACACTGGACCTCCCTTACTTTTAATACTTTTTTACTGTTCTTAAATAATTCTTGTAGACCTGTGACTGTCCCGACCCCACTGTACTGGGGGGGGGGGGTTTACTACATGTTACCGACCTCGATTCGGTATTAATTATAATGAATGTATTTCATCGAAACCAGCAGACAAAAGTGGCGTAGCGTAGCGTGTGTTCATTTACATAAGGTGCCTGACTGTAATTATTGTAAGTGTATATTTATATGAACGGTAGTATAATAATGATAGGTAGTGAAAAGTTTCCTGAACGTGTGCATATTTTACATCATATTCATGTCGAAAAACGAGAGACGAGACGATTATGTGATAATGACAAGGAACTATAGCGATTCGCTTTGCACGGTTGTTAAAACTTTTAAAGCAGCTGAATAATCACAATGATTTCAGCCCATCCGAATTCCACGTAAAACTCTGATTAAATGTTTTGCTTTAAATATTGGATTCGCTTAAAACCAACACGACGGCACAATTTATTCTGACACTCGATTATTTGGTAAAACATAATATATATATACATTTTGTATTATTATCATTATGTAACACTACAACGTGCTCAAAATTGGGTACACGAATATGTGTATAGGTACTAAAATTACAAAGGATTCCGTCGATCGAAGAGATATATTGTATACGAAAAATGTGTTTATTTTGTGAAATAAAACACCATTCGCGAAAAAAAAAACTTGACAAAACGAGTAGGTATGTCGTATAAACGGAACGTCGTTAGCGAAGGAGATTCGAAGAAAACACATTGAAAAAACATAATATAACAATGTATTTAGATCAGATTTAATTTGTCATCGTCCTATCTATATATATTTGATAACCCTATGAGCAACTCGAGTAGATTATTAGAGTAGTTAAGCCGTTTGTATATTGTAGTTTCCATGAACTTGCTTTGTCGGATTAAAAATTTCACAGCTATCAGATATTGGCTATACTAAATATCTATATAATTTTTATATTTGAATAACATTTCAAAATTCATTGTTCAATTTTTTTTTCTCTGTTATTATACAAATAATTATATAATAACAGTTAGACTAGGGTTTCTGCAGTTGTTTTGTATTTTATTACAATTGAATAACAAAGAAGGCTTAAATAATGGTATTACACATTTTTTTTTCTTTGAGGTGCTGAGAAACCTGTGACCTTCACGAACAACATATAACAGCTAATGACCATAGAAGAAAACAATTCAATGTCCAACTAATATTAGTTCTTGGCCGATTGCAACGTTTATACGAACGCAACAACATCAAAGCATTTAATTAATTAAGTTTAGGAATTAGGATTGAAAAAAAGTAGTGTCGGCCATAAAACTGGGTCGAAAAATAAACATTAAAAAGTTTTTGTTTTACTTTATTTTTTTTTTAATATATTCACCATCGTAGTATATTATTCGAGCGTCAGATTTATTTTATCCGCATTAATTCATGGAAATGTATAATGTTTAAAAACTAAAAAAAAAACGGTCAAACTTTAGACATTTAACGATGACCAACACAGTGTTGTATTATAAAAAAATATATATATATATTTTACAGTAATAACACGCATTTGTGGAGTAATTTTTTTTAATAAAACAACAAATTATAAATGATCGATGATCGGTTTCTCGCATTGGATATGCGAATCCGAAATGATTCTGTTGATTATTAAATTTACCATCACATAAAATATAATAATTGCTGCCGGCAAAGTGTACATATGATGATAATAATACATACGAATGAACGATGATGAATTACAGTGTCTGGGCATTATACAAGGATATCTCATTTCATTCTGGCAATTTATACTATTATTATCTTATCCGTTGCCAAGACAGAGTGAACCGTTTTCGAGTTCGAAAATGCATGTTTAGGCGTTATATTATACATAATAATTTATATGTGTATATGTCGACCAAGGAATAGGCTGTGTGCCATATTTACCACTGTAACCCAATATATTATGTATATATATATATTATATTTGTCATTGAAAAATGAATAGGTAATTTAGTGATCGCAAACACGCTAATTGATTTCGAAATAAACAATTAAATCTTAATAAGAATAACAAAAATATAGCCCAACAAAGTGTTTTGAGTGCCTACACTAAAAAACCACTCAATTATTATTATTATAGACAAAGACGCCATGTAAACGATGAACACTGTTTTGTGTGGGCCGAGCCAGGTAACTTGTTGTCAGTCAAGTATCTTGCAAAGGGTACTAGTGTAAATTTTGTATTCAAGTCGGATATTATTAGTTTTGACGGGTGACCGTAATGTAGTGGAAAGTTCCAAGTCGATACGACAATTTCGGTGCAAACTTGTTTTCCACACCGCTTGTTTGCACCTATTAAAAGTTTAAGACACGTTTCGGAAACCAATTTGCCGGTTTTTTTTTTTTGTTGAGCTCGTATTTTTGTCAAATTTCGACATCGGTCCATTGTCGTGGAATGTGTTTTTTTAAACGAATCCTGCAAAAAATCGATTTACAGTATTTCTACACAACAATACAGACTGTTACAAACGGTACAAGCGGTTACATCGTTGGTTTGGAAACCCACTTGGCGTGCGGTACTGTTAAAAGTGATATGGCCTATGCAGAAACATACTACTACCGGTCCGTCTTTATCTGTAGAGTACAATAGACACCAGCAATTAGTTATTTAATTTTTTTTTCTGCTAACTGACTATTGCACTTACCCATAATATTATAAAAATACGACATCGTGGACGTTGGACCCGTTCTTCTTTCCCTTGTAGATCATTGTTAGATTAGAATCTATCGGCTTCTGTAGTTATTCGTCGGTCATTCTGAATCTGGTTGGCAAGTATACGCGTATGGGTTGTGGATTATCGCCCAAGCGTAATTCTACGGCGGGCGTACGCGCATCGTGCTTTGTAACGACCGTTTCGAACCGTATCACTCTGTATGGGACGAAGGGTTGAATCTCCGTAATGTGACGTCTCCTCGATTCCAACACGAACTCGCTGCGGTCGTTTAGGAAATCTTTGGTGATTTGACTCATCTGTAAATGACAATATTGTTTGACTTAATACATCTAAGCTCTGGCTCGGACTTACCTTGACCGTACGTGTGTGTATGTGCACAAATGATTGTTCACCGACTGTCTTGCAGTGATAACTGGTAACTGTTAAATGTTGGGTGGTGCACCCTTCCTTATATGCTGATGTTCGCCCGTCCCCACCATGTGTGTGTGTGTGTGTGTGTGTGTGTGTGATACCAGTAGTGATAACAGGATTGTGATAACAGAATCGTGATATAGCCGTATCGAATCCTGTTATCACGACCCTGTTATCACGCCCTGCTATCACGCCCGTTATCACGACCCTGTATCACGCCCTGTTATCACGCCCTGCTATCACGCCCTGCTATCACGCCCTGTTATCACGCCCTGTTATCACGCCCTGTTATCACGACCCTGTTATCACGCCCTGCTATCACGCCTTGCTATCACGCCCTGTTATCACGCCCTGCTATCACGCCCTGCTATCACGCCCTGTTATCACGCCCTGCTATCACGCCTTGCTATCACGCCCTGTTATCACGCCCTGCTATCACGCCCTGCTATCACGACCCTGTTATCGCGCCCTGCTATCACGCCCTGTTATCACGCCCTGTTATCATGCCTTGCTATCACGCCCTGTTATCACAATCCTGTTATCACGCCCTGTTATCACGATCCTGTGATAACAGGGCTACATACGGCCAAAACATACTACTGTTAAAATGTATTTTTCCTCTAGTTTTCGGTTATTTCGATATTTTATTTAAACACAATTAGTAGCCAGGATAGTATGTTAAAAGTAGATAATACATTTTATGCATTTGTTCACATTGTTTTCAACATTATGTTATATTGTGGTACGGTTTCTGACTGATCAGCTAAATCCATTTATATAATAAAGCCAGTACAGTAGGATCGGGGTATAGTGAAAACGGGGAAGTTACAGGTCACCAGAAATAGTTATAACTGATCGAGATAAAATTACTTTCAAATAAACAATTTGATTCGAATCTGTGGCCAGTAGGTTCAAACCAAGCATAGCATAAACCAGCACACTAAGAAAGTTGTATAAGTAAATAGAAGTAGTAAGTTAATATCGTTAGATTCGGGTAAGGGAAGGGCACAAGACATATTCATGTTCCAATATGTTTCCTTCAAGGGAAAGATGGTACTTGTTTTTTTACTTTTCTTTTAGGATTTACTTCGAATTCTTAGGGTATTAGAATTAATACATAGACCGTATTTAAAGTAACCGAAGAAAATCCACCTTGACATCATTAAGAGCCTCTACACGTGTGTATTTTCTATCGAAAACAGCTCTAAATTAAGCCTAGGTACTCTGAAATGCGTAAAACGACAATTATTTTGAAAACTGGTAGACATTTTTCAATACTTGTTTGATGCATGGTTTTTTAGTACATTTTTAATTTATGTTTTAAATCTTATTATAAAGATATAAATTCTTCAAAATCAGGATGAGTTTAACACTTTTAAATTTTTATATAATAGATTGGAGGAAAGGAATATTCTTGTTTGTAAGTTAACTCTAGGAGTCAAAGAGAAAAAAAAGTGATAAAAACATGTTGAAATTATGAGTTAGGCCTTTTGGGACGTTTTAAGCAGTTCATTAATCACAATTTAACTTTGTCAAGTTTTGAATTGTGTTTTTTTTACAAGAACAAAATCAGTTAAGCCTTAACCATCAGAATATTATACATATCTGGATTTTTTTATAAAAAGATGTATTTGTACATGGTTTACACGGTTTGAAATAATATATTATCGGTGTTAAGCTCTAACAAGCTTATTTGTTTATTTGAACAATGCACGTGTAAAATATTTTCTGCTCGTGTATTACAACTTAGATTGACAGGTTTTTGTCCCTCGGAATATGCCTTGTTATTTAGAAGCTAGCTTGATAAATCAGAAAACACAACTTAATAAATCATTGTAATGATACAATAGCCACTATTCATTTAGATAACGATTTTTTCCATCACTGTCAAAGGGGCAATATCCTCCCCCAGAATTTTTTTCAGCCACCCTCCCTTGAAAATAAATATATGGTCTACGTTCATGCTAGGTGTGTATGTGAAAAGGTTTTTTTCTTGCATATTTCGCCATAAATAATACACCTAATAAAATAAGTATGAAATACTAAATAAATTTCTATGATGAGGTGGTATCTGCCTATAACAGACATCAAGCTTTTCGGATTGCGACACGCTATACATTTTTAACAAATCAACAGAAATATTATAATGCTAACTAAATATCATTAACCCTTTCCTACATGATTTGCAAGCATTTATTTCGCCTTTTGAGGGCGGCTCAAGATTGTTTCCTAGTTTGAAAGATAATCGGATTTTTCCCTAAGACTTAAAAAGAAGTAGCTTGAAAAATAAACGAGTTAAGTAAAATTATTATTATGTTACCTGTTGACATTGACTTTTGAGAATTTCGTTCGTATTTCATATTTTTTTATGTATACAGTTGATCGTATAAGATGCCTACATCATATTTCGTTATTCGCTTTTTTTTGCAAAGTATAGCTAGTGAATACATCGGGCCATTGTGTACACTGCGTGGTATAGCTGAGTCTCGACAAAAAAACAACGGCTAACTTAACAAAGAACCAAAATTAACAGAGAAGATTATTCGACCTCATTCCACGTTAAATTTTATTCAATTTTTAAATGGCCTGAAGATTCCTAAAACTCCCCCTTCCCATTTAAGGAGCTGATGGGTAGTGTTTAAGAAAAACATTTTACAGGGGCACCTGCAATTTGCTCGCTTCGTTCCGTTATAACACAGCCATTAAACTTAAAACTTGAAATATAAAGTATCAGAAACTTTAACAATAATAATAATACTAATCAGCTTGTTAAAAAAAACTATATATAATTCATGTGTAAATATGTTTTTAAAATAATAATTTTGATACCACTTTACTTTTATTAGCCACCTTATCGATTATTCCATCCGAGTGTACACCATTTGTCAACCCTCTCTCGATAAACATGACCCTACAACTGTCTAATAAGTCTTGTGACGAGGTGCTCCTTAGCATGGTTTAACATATTTCAGCTTCGGAAAACCTCGCTCACATCTTATTGAGGGCAGCGGTGTAATTAGATGTTCAGGTGATCCAGTGTAAAACTGAATACTATGTCCTCATGACCTTGCCGCTTGCAATTTATATCACTGTTTTTGGAAAATGACCATTCAGACAATCGCTTTCACATTACTTCTCTGAGCATAATTTTTATCTAGGCCCCAGGCTTACATAAATATATGAAGCATAGGGAGCTATATTTTTTAGATAGTACAAGTGAATATCAGATCTTTTTATCAATTATTGTACAATATAATTTTCAAATTAATAAAATTGGTTTTGGTGTTGAAATGGCCACGATAATTACTAATAATAGAATAATCTTTATAAATATAAAAATCTCCGTTCACACGGTTTGTTCGCGATGAACTCCGAAATTAATTAACTGATTTTGATGAAATTTTTTACACTGTGTGTAATTTGGTCCAACTTGAGACATAGAATAGGTTATATAGGAAAAATTGGAAAAGGTGCCTGGAAAATTGGGAAATTTAATATTTTAGTGAAATTTTATTCCAATAGACAAATGGACGATTGACAGCTGACCATATTTATTCATAGTTTCTGGCCAAAAAGACATGGTTTCACATTTCAAATTTTATAGTTGCCATTTTAGTCTTCGATAGATTACCACCTTGACTCCAACATTTCAAAACTCAGCCCAAAGATTCAGGACAGTACAGAGCCCTTTACGAGAATCTCGAGAACAGCGTGATAAACGTCTGCGACAGTATATATTGAGAACAAGAGTGGCGCGTGAACAGCACAAAAATGAATTAACTGAGAGTGTCTTCCCGGATGTACTGAATAATTACTTGGATCATAATATCTGCTCATTAAACGTACTATTTTAGCAGCAAAAAATGTTGATGCTGATGAAATTAACTTCCAGATACAACAGTTGTTGCCAGGTGATCTGGTGTATTTTACATCAATCGACACTATTGTTAAGTGATAGCAAACCAATCGGGCATTAACACGTGCACTATTTTGTCTATAGGGATGGGGATGGGAATGGAGTTGGGGATGGTGATGGAGTTGGAATTTGATAATAAAATATAATAACAATAATAATAATATAAACTAGTAATTTTTATAATTTGTGAGTACTATGTTTCAATTGTATTTCATAACCCGTGCGAAGCAGGGTACACGGGCATCTATAAGTATTATAATACTTTTTTCTGACTGTAAATAGCGTTCACCTAATACTTTATTATTCAGCGCTCCGGGTCGGTTTTTTAGTCACGAACACACCTAAGTCTTAATGTGCACATGAGTTTCCCAATAACATGTTTTTTTGGGTCACAAAAGAACCGATTTACACTTAAAGGTGGAATCAATAATTTTTCGTAGCATCTAAACGGCGTAACGAAATTTTAAGATGTACAGGGTGATCAAATCAACGTAGAACACTCGATATTTTTAAGCAAATCGCAATTTTGTAGTTTTAAAAAAAAAAAAAAATGTTGTTTATTTAATTTTACAACATTATGAAATTACTAAATATTTAACTTTTTTGGGATTATCCTAAGGT
>NW_026095818.1:0-5341 GCF_023614345.1 Adelges cooleyi
AAATATATATATATATATATGTGTGTGTGTAAAGTGATTTTCTACCGAGCTTCAAATGAGACATTCAGGATGCTCTATGGGCACAAGACATTATATTCATTTGTTTTTAATTTTAAAAATTATTTAAAATAGAACTTGTATTTCATTAAAAAATTTTCTTACTAAAAAATTAATATAAAATAATTCTAAGGACACCACTGAATTGATTACCCATGTAATTTATAAAGCAATCGAACTACATTGACAATATTATTATAGTCTTTATTCCAATTATTATGGGGTTAGTATACATTATGGGGTACATTTATTAATATCTTTAGTTTTGTTACTCAAATATTTTTTCGAACGAATTAAAAAAACTGATCGTTGTTCTATCCTTGCTCATGAAACAATAGATATAAGTGAAACAGAACAAAAATTTATTTTTTAAATTAACCCTTAAGAAAGCGCGTGGTGGTCTAGTTGACGCCCATCAAAAATAAAACTGATATATTACAAAATATATAATTTGTATATATTTCTATATTAAGAAGATGGTTTGTATGATAATGTTTAAACGATTTTCGTACAAAAAAATGTTTTTAAATATGTTAATCAGCTCCAGAATAAGCGTTAAAATGGGAATGGGTCATATTTACCCCCACGTGAGTTTTAACGTCATTCTTTTTTTATACAGTAAAAGAATACTGTAATACAAGTAAAATTAATTTTTAAAATTTATGTAAAGTAAAAACTTTTGTTTATTATCTTAAAAACAAGATTTTAAATTTAAAATATTTTTTTTTTCAAACTAACATATTTTTATGCAATTTTAAAGTTAAAGTTTTTTTATTTTATTTTGTAATATGATACTTAGTAACGCATATAGTTTTGAAGTTATTTCTTATTATTTTTTTGTTACTAAAATTGTATTCAAATAAATATCTCGTATGGTAACCAATTTTGCCTTTGAATTAAAAAAAACAAAATGTATACCTTTTTAAAGCATTTTTATAAAAGGGGTCTAATAGACCCCCACGCGACAATGGACGTTAAAAAAAGGCACGCGCCTGCTGAAGGGTTAAATGTGCTAATTACTATAATATAAACAGACAAATATTAGACTATTGTGTAATAATTTAATGTTTCTTATCTTTTTTAGTAGAATACGCTATACCTACTATAATAAAGATACTATGGTTAAACTAAAATAACCTAATCAAAATTCTACTTTGGCCTTTTAATTTTGATCTTGCCACTGGTAGATTTTATCAAGCGGGCGCGCTTGGAGTGGTTAATATACAAGATCATTTATTCTTAAAATAATCGCAATTATGTAGTTTTTATTTTTGTGTATATTTTTGTTTATGTAATTTTACAAAGTTGTTTTATCAACTTAAATGGTAACGTATGTTACCATGGTACGTTTTAAGTAGCTTAAATAAAGCGTTTTTAGGTTTAGCGTTTTTTGGTGAAAATCCGGATTTTTGGATTCCCATCAAAACTGCTTTGCGGGGAATAATTTTTCTTAGGCTTCATACATAGTTAAGAAAAGGAATTCATACATATTATTTACGACAAAATTATCTGTGTTCAATCATCCGTATTTTTTTTTTTTTTTTTGATATACCTAATACAACCAACGTTATATCATTTATAAAAAAGTCGAAAAAGTCCTTTCTTAATTAATTAATTATTCATTAACTGGTTGAAATACTAAAAAAAAGGCAATGGTAGAACACAGACAATGTTGTTGTCTATATTCTGTAAAAATTTGGTTTCTTAATTTTGATTATAGTCTTTATAAAATTAAAGAAAACAACAGGTGTGTCCTCTTAACACTGGAATAGTCGCGTAATCAAACAATTTGGTTGCTAAATTTCTTTAGAGGTTTATAATTTTTCACTCTATATTTTTGAGAAATCTTGTCTTTGGAGTGGAATACAATAGGAAAATTTTGTATGAAGTAACAATAGTCAACTATTATCAGTTTTATAAAATTATTTTTTTTCGATACTTTTACTTGGATATTGAATCAAAAAATTGACATTGGGATTTTCATTGCACCGGTTTTTGTGTAAAATGATCAATGTATAATATACTAAATACTTTTACGTTTGTGAATTTAAATTTTACGTTGTATGTTCTACGATATACGTATTACGTAATACGTTTCTAAATTTGAAATACTTTACACTGAACATAATAAAACATTTTAGACAGCTCGTTTGTCGGAGTACTCTCGAATTAATTTAGAATTTCATTATTAAGAATCTAGTATTTTATTATTAAAACCATAAAGAACACACTATAATACAAAAAATATATGTATATTTATTATATAATATATTCCATTAGCATAAAATAAACAAAAATATTATTTTTTGGAGATTTATACATTTTTGATAGAGATCAAATAGTCAGTTTATTATTCTCTTTTATTTACAATAATGTAATGCTTTTGTAGTTTTACCAAGATATTACCGTGTCTACGGCAATGTATTTTAAAACTCATTATCAGAAGACAATTTAAACTTAACATATAAAAAAGATTCAGTACGACGAAGAAAAAAATGATGTTGGGTTGCAGACCATATTGTTTGATAGCCAACTTAAAAACTTCTCAAACAATTTACTATTGGTTATTTTTCTTTACTATTTTAAAAGTATATTAAATGCAATTTGTTCCATATTTTTTCGTATTAGAGAAAACCAGAATTGGCTTTTTTAACTTATTGTTAGTTTGTGTAATCAATACCATGTATATGTGATCAAACTAAGTACACAATAATGTAACTATCTTCGTTCGGGCCATGAAACGTTTCTTATAATATAATAAAAAAGCATTTTGACCTAACAAGTAATTTATAACGTATCTTGTATTTTATCAGGAAATTTGTTGGAATTTTATCTACAAAATCGATTTCTATTTTTTCAAATTAATAACACATAAATTGTGTAGTATGATCGATAGGCTGTGTAGAGTAAAAAATAATCCTAATGATATAATCAAAATTGAGATGTTAATAAAAGAATTTCCATCATAGTTTTACCTTTGTAATAATACATTTTAAATAGTTCAAGTAATAATATTCTAACATGAAACATGACCCATACACATTTTATTTTGATTTCAATTTATACTTATTTAAGCAATCATCATAATTAACGTTTGAAAATTGTTTATACTATTATTATACTGCTAGGAGGACGAATGGCCAAGTTTATGTTAGTTCTAATAACACAGATTTTACTCATTATAAATGTAGGAACAATTGTTTTCTTCTATAAAAATACATTCATTATTTTTATATAATTAAAAATATTAAAATGGCCTAAAAATATATTTAAAAAGTAAAATTAAAAAGTATAACTTTTAATTATACCAAAATGTAATGTATTAAATGTCCAAGGAACATTAACGCAGAACGATCATTATTATTTGTGTATATATATATATGGCCAGATACCAAAAATTCATAATACATATCAATTCAACAAGATTTTTTCTCCCGATTTCAAATCTAAAATTATTTTTTTTGTAAGACCATTGTTTAATGAGATACGAGTTCTATTTTAAATAATTTTAAAATTAAAAAAAAAAAATGAATACCATTTATTGTACCCATAGAGCATCCTAAATGTCTCATTTGAAGCACGGTAGAACTTTCCGTGACGCCCTATATATATAACCATAAGTCGTTTAACGTTTTTTTTTATATTAATTGAATGTTTACAAAAAGAGACAATAATTATAATTAAAACAAAATTCTGAATCCGAACAAAATATTAAATTTTCACCATATAGCTACAGAGATGTTTAAAGTTGAATCTTAATTATAGTAACAATTGCCTCATTATTGTGTTATATATAAAAAAGGAACTGTCAATTGGTAAACGCTATACACCACACGGTTACTCGAGTGTTCTTGATAATCCTTTTACTGATAATTATAGAGCTATTATTTATATTATTTACATTTTTAAAGTAGGATGCCAAGTTTCATAAAAAGTTAATCATTTTAATGGTTTATTAAATATTAACGGACCAATCACAGGGAACTAAATTGTGTTTAAATGTCACTGAATATGTTCATATAATAAATTGGTTCATTAAATCTTTAATGTACATTAATGCAAGTTGCAGCCCGCCATGAATGTTTTATATTATTAGTGATACATTTCTAAACAACAATTGAAGCAAAAATCTTACTTACTATAAAATTAAGTCTATAGAATACACCAACATTGATAAGACTTTTAAGAAATCAAAAAGAAATACTGTCATTATTAATTTGAAACGAATCTCTTAAATGCTAGGGTCCTTTAAACACTCATGTTTTATTAGATTAAAGATTTTTATGCAACTTAACAGGTGAACAAAATTGACAGGTGTATAACAACGGAAACTGTCATCAGTATATACGGACGACGGCGCCGTCACTTCTTCACACTTAAACATAATAGATACCTATACACCGTACACGATACAACGGAAAAGGCGAATATATTATATACGTTAATATTATTTAACAAATTAATAGAAAATAAAAATTTTAATTATTATAACGTGTCAACTGTCAAACGCGAACAACCGATGGACCATAATTGATAAATGCACGTGCGTTGCTATCAGACAGACTCGAGACGGCGCACAGTGGGATAATTAAACTTTTAGCCGGTCAAAAATGAAAAATTTTAGTATCGTAATTATAAATTATAATCATTACTATTTATTACCACATACCTGACGACGATAGTTATATCACAATATATAATAATCATTAAGTACTGAGCAAATAAGAACAGGTAAGGCTCATTCAGACTGTTGAATTTTATGCAAGTACTTGCATGTGTACTTATGTTATTCATTATAGTTATTTTAGCTATTTAAGTGAAAAAATAATTTTTTTTTTACAAAAATGGATCAACATTTGTATTAATATTATTCATTAATATATTAAAATAGGCATATATATTATGTTATTATAGAAATTGTACTTTATTTACATACAATGGAGTAGGAAAGTTTCTGGGGGGTTACTATAATTTTTTTTTTTACATTATTATGTGTACTGAATAATACTATAACGGAAAGTTGCTCAAATTTGCCCATTTTTTAATTATGAATTAATTTATAACTATTTTTAATTTTTTTTAGATAAAACTGACATTGAAAGAAAAAATAAAAATCGTAGTTTATTTGAAGTTTTAAAAAAATATGGTATGTGGTTTTCATACAAGTTCTTATGAGACTCGAAATGCCCTGACCATATATTTATGCAATACATTTGGAAATCAATGGGATCCTTACTTTTTTTTATAAATGGGAATTTTGGTGTTATCGAATTTGATACTGTAT
>NW_026095819.1:0-4243 GCF_023614345.1 Adelges cooleyi
TATTAACCACGTTTTCTCGAAAAATAAAATGCACATTAACCATTATAACAATTTATCAAAACTCATTTTCTTCATAGGAATAGCAATATAAGTGATTTATTATTTAAATAAGTCGTTGTCCAATTATACTGATTTCATAGTACACCTATATAATATACAGAGTGACTGGTTATTTATGCCCCAATCAATATTATAAAAAATGAAGTACTTTTTTAAATTATTCTTTTTCATACTTTCATAGTTAATACTGTTCACTGTACTAAGAAGTACGGTGAAAACCTAAGAAAATACCATAGACCGTTTCCGTTTTCCACTTCTAGACTAAACAAGATTTTAGCTTCGATGCGGAGCGGCGAAGGTGTTGGTTTTACTCTGATGTAGGCTTTTTTTTTTTATCTGTATACACTGTAACTTTTTTAATACTGGACCAATTCAGTCGAATAGCAACTCTATAAATCACAAATTTCATCTAGTTGGTACTTTGGAGAGGGGGGGGGTAAAAGTTGAATAAGTTTACTTCTTCACAGTCAACATTTGAAAAAACCATACGAGTTATTAAGTTAGAACTTTTACTGGCTATAATTTCGAGAAAAAGAGTCGGATCGAGTTGAAATTTATTAGAAATATCTATTTCGTTACAGGGATCACCCTGTATATTATACTATCTCATCGATTATTACTATTCCATAGTATATAGTATTGCCAAGTAAAATGAAAACTGGCCAAAAGCAACATAGAACTATTTAATAAACACTTGTATAATGAGATTTTTATAATAATCGTCGATGGGTGTTCCCATACATATACATCATACACAATTTTAGAAAATTAGTTAATTTAAACTTTTTGGATTCCAAGGGGGGGGGGATCTAGTATAAAACAGTTATGAAATTGTAGTCTAGTGATTCCATTATGCATAGGCATAATGGAAAATATAGTAGAATATAGATTCTACTGTACTAGGCCTCTCGGATAAAATAGTTGGATAAATAAGTTGGCCGTTGTCTTTGTTTTCGAGACTCGGCTATACCGTGCAGTGTACACACCGGTCAAATGTTTTTCACTAGCTCTGCTTAGGAAAAAAACGAACAACAAAATATGACGTAGGTATCTTATGCGACCAACTGTATACATAAAACAATATGAAATACGAACGAAATTCTCAAAGTAAAGTTCAACCGGTAACAATACTTTTCGTAATAATAATAATACTTTACTGCATAATCTGCAAAATCTGACCCTCTTTCAAACTAGCAAACAATCTTGAACCACACCGCAAAAGCCGAAATAAATGCTTGCAAATTATGCATAGGAAAGGTTAATGATATTTAGTTAGAACCGGGCCCGTACTGGCGCCTCTTATGGGGGGGGGGGGGGGGCTCTGGGGCGCTTAAATTGTAATATATAATTTAGAAGGTAGGTGATTGCTTTAAATTTAGGCCCAAGGGTTTCAGATGATTTTCGAATATATTGTTGCTAATTCGTTGTGACTGGTATTATATACAATTATTTTTAGGTTTTGTATGACGCTGAGAGTCACTTAAAATGGACAATAACTTACAATATTATAAAATAACTGTAACAATAAAAAAGTTGTTTTTTAATTACGATTAATATGTGGAAACACTAGAATTGGTATCATAAAAAAGTATTAATATTGAATAGTTTAGTTGTAATAATTATTTGGTATGCCCGCGCACGTCAGTTGTATCAAATTTAAACCATACCCATTTCCCACCCCCCTAGGTGGGGTACAAGATTTTTTGTTTTTAGCCGTAATTTTAAGACCCTTGGGTTGAAAATTTGGCAGTAGTTGGAACTCATATGTATCCATAACATATTAAACGGAAAACAAATTCGGCACTACAGTTTTTTTTTAATTGCCGGAAAACTGTGTTTTCGCAGATTGCGTATATTTTAACAAAAACACCTAAAATCTTTAAAAAAAATTATCAAATCATTAAAACAATTTTATGTATATCTATGCAGAATGATACAATTAAGTTTTGTGCTCAAGTACCACTTTTGACTTTAAGTTTACACAAATTCAATTTTTTTTTTTTTTACTTAAGTTTTTTCTGGCTGATTAAAATTGAGAACTCATATTAAATTCGTAATCACCGACCCCAAAAACATATAATTTGACCACTTTTGATGTCTTTTACACAAAAATCCAGAAAAATGTTTTAGCTTCGATGCAAAGCGAGAAGGTATTGGTTTTACTCTGATGTGGGCTTTTTTTTTATCTGTATACACTGTAACTTTTTTAATGCTGGACCAATTCCTTCGAATAGCAACTTTATAAATCACAAATTTTATCTAGTTGGTATTCATATGCCCACTATGCCCCGACCCCACTGTGCTGGTTTTTTATATGCATATTCATAAAATACAGAGGTATTAAAAAAACTGAATATTACTTAATTTTATCTTATCATATTATTATTAAGTTGTAAATTAAAAACATTTATATTATGCTGTTGAATTTCTTGACTTTTGGAGATCAGTTTTGTTTATCTAAAGTGATACAAACCATACAATTATTTCTTGTTGCTTGTCATCGTCTACATCAATGTTGTGTATCAAACATTTGTTCAACACCCCTCTAAACATTTTTTGTAGAATCGTCTCTGATATAATTAAAATTTGTAGGTATTTGTATTAAATTAATTTTTGCTTCATCGTAGTTTCTATAGGGTTTTTTGGATTGCCAGTAAAAAATCTTAATAATAATTGGTTTAGTCTTTCCGTACTAAAAATAAATAAATTAATGCAAACTTTAATTTTTTTAAACTAATTTACAAATACGTCTTATAACAACAAAATAATAATAACTTAATAAAAAAATATTATTAGAATTTATCTCATCAATAAATTTATTCACGGTAAACGTGCAGATTGTTATTCTTATTGTAAATGATTGTTATTTTTCCATAATCCGAAAATAATAGTACTTAACACACGAACATTTTTACCCTTACTGTATTTCAGTACCGCAAAAATGCAATCAAATGTCATCAATTTTTTGTTGTTAAAATAAAATGTTTAATATTATTGTACCTATTATATTTTATTAATTATCATGGAGCTATAGGGAACTGCCAAATTGTATTCAACTAAAGACTAAAATGCGAATTTACTCTCTCAAGTGTCTAACCGACCGATTTAATTTTTTTTTCTACTATATTAAAATTTACTATTTTCTCTAGGTGGGCTAAAAGGCCGATTTTTGTTTTTTTTTTAATTTTATTATAATCATTTCAATTAAAATTATGTTTAAATCCCATTTTAATATCTCAAATTTCTCAAATTTGTAGTATTCAATTCCTGGTTTTTTAAGTAAATGAAATGGTTCTTCAAAAATTCACATCAACAATAACCTGGACAAAAAAGCGGATAAGCTCAAATATTTTTACAGAATTAAAATCCGATCATCCGAAGTAGGCGTAATTATGCCAGGCCTCTAAGTCTAAATTGGTTTCATGCACTACCAAAATGACTTTAAGTCGTAGAACAAATTGTATACGTTAAATCTAGTACTAGAAGCGTATACAAATTACAAATGAACCTGAAGACAAATTGATATGGTCGAAATTTATTAAAACCCTTTTTTTTATTAAATATTACCTATGTAATACTGATGCTTAAAACCCGCCCGTTTTCAACCTTCATAATATTAGTTGGTTATTATTTTATTATATACGATTTTTTATGTGGAAAAATTAAAGAAAAGAAAACCTTTCCAGTTGCACATGTAGCATGAACGTAGAAAATACATGTATTTTTAAGACAGGGCGGCTAAAGAAAATTATGTGGGAGGCTATTGCCCCTTTGACAGAGCTGGACAAAATTGTTATCTAAATAAATAGCGACTCTTGTATCGTTACAATAATTTATTAAGTTGTGTTTTCCGATTTATCAGGCTATCTGCTAAATAACAAGGCAAATTTCGAGGGACAAAGGCCTCTCAGCCTAAGTACAATCCTAGTTGTAATACACGAGCAGAAAAATAGTGTACACGTGCGTCGTTCAAATAATAACATGTTTTTGTGTTAAACTAAAAATATATGTAGGTTTACTGTGTACGAATTTATCGGTTTGAAAAAACAGCAGATATTATGTAACCATGACACATTTTATAAGCCAAAAATTATATTTCAAACCCCGTAAACCATGTGAAAAATATATAGGTTTATAAAAAACCCAGATATGTAAAATATTCTGATGGCTAAGGCTTAACTGC
>NW_026095820.1:0-3244 GCF_023614345.1 Adelges cooleyi
TTAAGAGGGCGTCAAAGCAAAAGTGAAACGAAACCAACGCTCAAGAGATGGCGTTATTTTCCATATCGGCGCGGCGGCGGCGGCATATAGCCACGCCCATACGAGTGCTGCAACGCTGCGGGTTGCAGCCAGTGCGGAGTAGCACATCATTCTTTTACGGACAGCCGTTCTAGTAAAAACTAATATTATGCGCGCGCAACGTATGCTCTATCACGTTGGACATTGGCGCGGCACTATAATATAACACTCGCTATTGCGCTCGCCCGCTTGTTACAAACTAGAGTATTATTTTAAATACTGTTCATTAAAATGTATGTAACATTGAACAGAATAGAAAATACAATAGCCATCATAATTTGAATAACTTTGATAGCTTTATTACTTTTGTTGTTATGACAATATGACCTATGAATAACTTTCTTAGAAATCAGAATAAACGTATTGATACCTCGTACTTGCTTATTAGTTATTACCTATTATATGCGAATACGCGTCGACCAGTTTCAAAAATAACCTTATTATTATCTAATTCGATAAACAAATTCGTTTACCGAGTCTATGCACGATTTTATCAGTAAATACTGAACGAATTTTATTCTAGTTTTCACCTGATAAAAAGAGTGTTTTACGAGGATAGTTGATTATGCCTTATTATTAATTACCGTACTATTGATAATGCCTTAGATTTTTCTTTTGCGACTATTTCTTTTATACTTATAATCCTCGTTTTAATATGTATTATAGTATTAAGTATACTATATTTATTACATGTTTTTCTTTAGCTCGCTAACACGTACGTACGTACGTTTGTACGGGTATTTTTCAAATCTTGTAAAATTAATTTAACCCACTTCCCGATGTCGTATAGGGCTGAAACTTTGCACAGACACTTGTCTTAGATGACAATACAATATCCTGTAATCATATTGGGACTCGGACATCCAGGTCGCCCTACACAGGGTCAAATGTGGGGGTCATTTCACTAAAGTTTCATGTTTTTTTTCAAATCTTCCAAAATTAATTTAGTAATCTATACAGCAATTATTAAATACCTTTAATAGGACTAAAAAGTAAAAAAATAAAATAAATAAATTTAAAAAAAACTTTTTTAAAAACATGCTTTTCTAAAAAAAAAAAAATAGTAAAAAGTAAAAAATAATTGTATTACAAAAACAATTTACCAATCAATTGTAGCATTTTTTATTTAAAATGTCATTTACTTTGAAAACAAGTCCCTAATAAACTTATCAGATATTGTTTTATTTTGTAAGTTCTTTTGTAATTTAAATTAAATTTAATATTTGTGTGTGACACATACATTTCATAATACTTAACTCAATGAATTTAGACTTTGTTGAATAGGGCCCACGCTTTTCTTTTTAGTCAAAAATTAAAGATGTTTAAAATTATTTAAAATTTTAGTTAATTTTCGGTTGTTTTCAAAGTAAATGACATTTTAAATAAAATATGCTACAATTGATTGGTAAATTGTTCTTGTAATACAATTATTTTTTACTTTTTACTATTTTTTTTTTAGAAAAGCATGTTTTTAAAAAAGTTTTTTTTTAAATTTATTTATTTGTGTAAATAAAAAGCCAATTTCAAATGTTCAGGTTATAGAATTAGGTAGACGTGATCCTTTGGATACCATTAATAACCCTTTAAATTATGCACCTGACAATTTTATGCGTGAAAAATAAGTCATAATGTAGACCGTAAAATTAATTGTATTTTATTATATATTTATATATCAATACATATTATTATATACCTATAAATGTAAAAAAAGTTGTAATTATTTTTTATGTCAATTATAATTGAAACTATTTTATACTTTACTTAAACAATAACCTATATGTATAAATGTACTTAAATTATACTTTTTAATATAGTTGTAAATTAAATATTTTTCATTTTTAAATGTATCGTTATTTACTATAATAATACATATAAAATTACCACACTAGATTTGAGTCGATTTCACTATTTTTGGTTAAATTACAGCAAGTCTGTGTAAAAAAAATATAATTAGTAACTTTTTTAAACTATTTAAATATTAGTACAATTATATTTTATACTAAATATAATTTAAAGTTAATAAATACAATTTAAACGAATTCGTTTTTTAATATGTAGTGATTTTATTATGTGAAATTAAGTTATTTTTGAAACTGGTCGACGCGTACTCGCATAGAATAGGTAATAAGTAAGTACGAAGTACCAATACGTTTATCCAACAAAGATACATTATTACAACAAGAGTAATAAAGCTATCAAAATGATTCAAACTATGTTGGATATTGTATTTTTTATTCTGTTCGTTGTTTCATAAATTTCAATAAACAGTAGCTATACTATTCGAGAATGCGCGCAAGCTTGTGTAATAACACAGTGCCGCCGCTAACGCCTAACCCGGTCATTTTTTTTTTGTTTTAACATTTTTGGGGGAAGAAGTAGATTTTTCCAAATCTTCTTACCCCTCTATGTACCAACTATGTCCAATCACTGATCGATTGATGTGCCACTCGCGTAAATCGGTACAGCGGTTTAAAAGTTAAAGTAGTTCAAAGTTAAAGGTACTGCGTACGGATAGCACAGCACAGCTCACCTAACCCGGACCGGGCTAAAAATCAGTATTTTAGAATATTATAAAGTAGGTAACAGAAATAATATCGGATATCGATAAATGCAATAAAATAAAAATAAAACTATTGTAGATAAGAAGAAATATACAATAGGAAAAATTATATTATTACTTGCCGCCTAAAACCGGTTTTGGTCGTGGTCGGCGGCCGCCGCCTTCGTGTTCACGTGAGTTGCAACCCGCTAGGAGCTGCCCCCACCACCACTGCCGCCGCCGCGTCACACCGCATGTGTTTTAAAGTCGCCGCTAGGATCGCCACAAACTGGCACTAATAACTACTAAAATTTGACTAAAACATGTCTCAGGATATGCAATTTTCTGAGAAACTGAGTGGTTTTAGCGCATACTTGCCTATTAACAAAATTAAAGATGAAGAGTTTATCTACATATTAACAGAGGTTTTTTTCGATAAAATGTTTTAAAACGAAGATATACGCTATTGAAAAATGAAAACTTCAAAGATCTATAACTCGGTTCCTAGTAACATAATCGAAAAAAACCTATGTTAATATGTAGATAAACTTCTAATCTTTAATTTTGTTCATTAGCAAGTATACGCTAAACCCACTCGGTTTCCCAGAAAGTTGCATATCCTGAGAC
>NW_026095821.1:0-2124 GCF_023614345.1 Adelges cooleyi
ACACAGTGATAAGTGAATTTGTTTTTCTGGCACGAGGTACACGTTTGATGGTTCGTGATATGCTTCGATGACCACCTGTTGGATTCATGTGACAGTTTTGGATTATCTAAAGCTTCTTTTCTGTGGAATACTCGTCCAGAGAGTATTGATGTATTTGAATATTAGAGTCTCCGAAAATATAGTTGATCGTAGATCGGACGTTCAACCAATCTAATCGATCTAAGCCACATCCTATCTTAGGTACGGCTAACTTTTCTATTTGTTGAGGAGGTTCGGGGATTTGAGATTTTACTTTACAAGATGGATTGAAATCAGGATCAACTGATTTGTCGTCGATAGGACTACTAATTCTACTACTAGAGTTACTAGAATTATTCATAAACAATATTTATAGTAGAATAGATTTTCTAACTATTTTTTTTACGGAGCTGAGAAAATATTGGTTTTAACAATTTGTATTATATCATAATGTTATAAAATAATTTTTTTAACTGTTCTAACTATTCGATGACAATGGAGTATTTATTTACTTAAGCAATGTTTCCCTTCTAGTAAACAAACAATGGTAAACGGAAATGAACTTTTATATTTTATAAAATAAAAACAGTTATTTCTTCATACTAAAGGAAAAATAACAGTAATTGACTCGATACTTCACTACTTATGACTTAACCTACAACTTTCTAAAACTTGTCTTACCAAATGGAATAGTATACTTGATACCATAAGATTAAAGGCTATAAATCGTATATTTTAAAGCGGTCTGGTCGTGGAAAAATGCTTAGGTACTTAGATCCCTCGTGTTTTTTTTTTGGTTAAGCAAGTCCGGCGGGTTGGCCGGTCACTACACAAACACATCTGAGCATCGACATTCTTAATAAGGGCGTTTACGTGACGTTGTAACGTGAGACATGTTTAATAATATCTTATACAATTCATTCAAACGATAAGCATACAATATACTGACAATTAGTGTATTATTATATTATATAGTTTAATATAATATAATACAATTTATTATTTAACCAATACGCCAATTGTAAACCCACAAACAAGTTTAAGTGATCTCCGCGTGACCTGCTTCGGAGCGTAGACCGTCACTGAAGAAACTTCAAGCCTCCGTGGAATTTATTATTTATTATCATTATTGGTTCTCCATACAATCATCTATAGATCATCTTCATTCCAGACCCTTCACAGAATATCTAGCACCATGTCTATTATGGTAGTACACCTCGTCGTACTGTAGGTTTTTTTAATTTATGGTTATTATATCGTAAATAAATAATAAAATTATTTAACTTTTTTTTTCTCTCGCATAACAATTAAATATAAATAAAATAAATAAGGTTTTCTTTTTTAAATAATTATTTTTTTGTTTTTTGCATAATAATATATTACTATTATTATTTCTATCTTTCACATTAAAATAATATATCACTATTATTAAAAAAAAAAAATAAATAACACTAGTTTTAAGTTTTTTGACATAATTTGTTTTTGTTTAAAAAAAAATAGTTAGAAAATCTATTCTACTATAAATATTGTTTATGAATAATTCTAGTAACTCTAGTAGTAGAATTAGTAGTCCTATCGACGACAAATCAGTTGATCCTGATTGCAATCCATCTTATAAAGTAAAATCTCAAATCCCCGAACCACCTCAACAAATAGAAAAGTTAGCCGTACCTAAGATAGGATGTGGCTTAGATCGATTAGATTGGTTGAACGTCCGATCTACGATCAACTATTTTTTCGGAGACTCTAATATTCAAATACATCAATACTCTCTGGACGAGTATAGTTAGCTTATAGCCAATGATATTGTCGTCAACAACTTAAAAAAAAGTCATTGCAAGTATATGTGTTTGTTTATTTTAATGTGAATATTTATACATTTCAGTTGAACATAATACCGAAGATGAATTTGTCGCCAGGATGCTGAGAGGTCAATAGATGAATTAAAATAATATGATAATAAAATAATATCATTAGTTTTTCTTCCATGCTGCTGGTACACTATATTTTTTTTAACTAACGCAGCAGCAGCCACGTGACCATGTCAAATCGTATCATGTATCACGATTACCGCAAATGGCATGAAATCCAATCAAGGTTTGCTGT
>NW_026095822.1:0-771 GCF_023614345.1 Adelges cooleyi
TTTTTTATGACTAGTTTAATGTCAACAATGCAGTGGACAAAGGAGGAGCGCGCGTTCGCCGTAGAGGCCTACTTTTTCTTCGGCCGTTCGGTCATCACAACTCAACTTCAGAAAGCATTTCAACATCGCGCCTGTAGGTCGTGTGCCTGGTCGGAAATCGATTTGTTCATGGGAGGACACGTTTAGGGATACTGTTAGTTATGAAAAACAAATGTGATGGACCGTCCAGAACCGTCAGGACGCCAGAAAACATCGGGAGGATAAGGGTGGCGCTTTTGAAATCCCCTAGGCAATCTGCACACAAACATTCGGCGGCTAAAGAGATTTCGGCCATCTCAGTGCATTGACGAGGACGGTGGCCACCTTCGAGATGAAAAAAACAATTTTTTTGGTTTTGTTACGGCCTAATGTCTTTTTTTCAATTTTGTAATCTAATATTATACTAAGTTTATATTATATAATTCTTATTTTCTATTCTATTCTACTTATTCGTTTTATTTAACCCTAGGTACTTGTATATAATAATTTTACTTGTATAACATATTATAATTTTTACATTTTAATATATACAAAAATATAGATCCCTCTTTCCTGTGTTAGTGTCATATATATTTTTAAACATTTTAGCTTACTTATAAGTTATAATGTAAGTGTAAAATTGCCTTTACAATGTGCCCTTAGAAATGCTAGCGTAGGCGCCCCTAATTAAATAAATTTACACCGAGTTATTATTTTATTAACAAACCAAAAAAATTCACTAAAATAACCGAG
>NW_026095823.1:0-3114 GCF_023614345.1 Adelges cooleyi
TATATTTTGCGATGGGGGTCATGGTGAGAGCCTGCACGTGGCGTCCCCCGCATAGCGATATAACCTAGACTAGGATATATCGCTAACTAATCTCACCACCACCGGGCGAATAAAGATGCTTACCCAAAACGGCCCTTTTCAGGGCCACCCAGCGCTGACAGTTATGTCAATCAACATCGAAGGACTATCTAGTCCCAAAGAACTATTACTATCGGAACTATGTGTTGAATGGAAGTGCGATATACTTTGCATCCAAGAAACACATCGAGGTATAAATGACAACCGCCCAAAAATTAATGGCATGCAAATAGCATTAGAAATACCGCACAAAAAATATGGAAGTGCAATATTCACAAAACCTAATCTAGTCATAAAATCAGTAGGATCTAGTCAAATAAATAGTATAGAAATAATTACCATTGAATTAACGAACTGCTCAATAACATCAGTATATAAACCTCCAGCCCAACCATACGAATTTATAACCCCGGAAAACTTTAAAAGAGATACGAACAATATAGTTGTAGGTGATTTTAACAGCCATAGTGTAAGTTGGGGCTATACTGAAACTAATGAAGATGGACAAAAACTGGAAGAATGGTCAGAAGCAGAAAACTTAACGCTGATACACGACCCTAAGCTACCACACTCTTTTAATAGTGGACGCTGGAAGAGAGGGTACAACCCAGATCTCATTTTCGTAACAAATAGCATTGCACAACAGAGTTCAAAATATATAGGGAAACCGATACCAAATACACAACATAGACCTATGTGCTTGCAAATCCACGCTGTCGTTAGAGCACAGAGTGTACCATTTAAACGGAGATTTAACTACAAAAAAGCTAGATGGACGGAATTCACAGAAGCTTTGGAAAATAAAATCCAACAAATCGAGCCCACACTACCAAACTACGAGAAGTTTGTGAACATAGTGAAAGAAATATCCAGAAAACACATCCCTAGAGGATGTAGATCACATTATGTGACGGGACTTGACAAAGCCTCTTCAAGGCTTTTTGAAAAGTACAAACAAGAATTCGATAGAGACCCTTTCGCTGATAATACAATACTACTTGGACAGAATTTGATGCAAGCGGTAAATGATAACAGAAGACAAAAATGGAAATCACTAGTGGAAAACATGGACATGACCCGAAACAGCAAAAAAGCTTGGAATACCTTAAAACAGTTAAACGGGGATACAAAAGCCATTAGACAACGTAGTAATGTAACAGCAAATCAAGTCGCACATGTCCTTCTCAAAAATGGTAAACCTGAAAACAAAACAAAAAGAATACAAACGCCCAGGGACAAAGAAAATGAAAGATCACTTATCCAAGCAGACTTTAGCAAAGAAGAACTAATACATGCAATAAAACAGATGAAAGAAGGTAAAGCACCCGGAATAGATGAAATACAAACAGAAATAATAAAACGCTTTGGAAAAAACACACAGGAATGGATATTGAAGTTTTTTAACGAATGCCGTAAAACAGCAAGAATCCCAAAACAATGGCTAAAGGCAAAAGTGATAGCACTATTAAAACCTGGGAAACTACCAAACGATCCAAAAAATTTCAGACCAATATCGTTACTATGCCATATGTATAAGCTATATGAAAGATTAATTTTGAACAGAATAGCCCCAGTCATAGAAGAAAACCTAATTAAAAATCAAGCTGGGTTTCGACCAGGGAAATCCTGCACTAGCCAGATATTGAACCTAACACAGACCATCGAAGATGGTTTTGAAACAAAAAAAATAACCGGAGCCGTGTTCATAGATTTGACTGCAGCATATGACACTGTTAATCATAACCTCTTACTGGACAAAGTATATAAAATAACTAAGGACTACCACCTGACGAAAGTAATTGAGTCAATGAATAGAAATAGAAGATTCCATGTAAGACTACAAGACCAAAAAAGCCGATGGAGAAATTTAAAAAATGGCCTCCCGCAAGGTAGTGTTCTCGCACCAATACTTTTTAATGTATACACGAATGACCAGCCCATATTGGAAAATACTCGTCATTTCCTATACGCCGACGATCTAGCGATAACTGCACAAGGAAATACATTTAGTGAAGTTGAACAAACACTCACACTTGCGCTGATAAAATTGAATAGCTACTATGTACAGAACTCACTAAAACCCAACCCTACAAAAACGCAAGTAAGTGCATTCCACCTTAACAATAAGCAGGCAAAAAAGGAACTCAAAATACAATGGCGGGACATTAATCTTGAACATACACAAACACCTACGTACCTAGGAGTCATATTAGATAGAACATTAACCTTCAAAAGTAACTGCGAAAAAATCAAAATGAAAGTCACAACACGAAACAACCTAATAAGGAAACTAACCGGAACAACGTGGGGCGCTAACCCCCAGTTGCTAAGAACCACAGCACTCGCCTTATGCTATTCAGCCGGAGAGTATGCATGCCCAGTATGGAGTAGATCGTGCCATGCGAAAAAGGTAGATGTAGCTTTAAATGAAACATGCCGCCTAATAACTGGATGCTTAAAACCCACACCCATACCTTTGGTACAAGTTCTAGCTGGCATAGCACCCCCCGATATTAGAAGAAGTGTGGCCAGTGATGCTCAAAAAACAGCCCAGGCAAATGATGAAAGACACCCACTCCATGGACACCAACCGGCCCCAAGCAGACTGAAATCGAGGAAAAACTTTCTGAAATCAACTACGGAGATCACAACATCACTTGAGCATGAACGACATCGAAGATGGATAGCTCTGAACCTAACAAATAATTTTAAAATAAGGCCAATGGAAAAACTTCCACCCGGATATCGCAACGAATGGAACACCTGGAAAACACTCAATAGATTGAGAGTAGGTGTTGCCCGAACAAAGAAAAATCTACGTAAGTGGGGATACGATACGGGAACCGTAGACTGCGATTGTGGAAGTGAACAAACAGAACAACATATCCTAGTGTGCCCCCTAAACCCAGTGCCATGCACACCTGAAGATCTGGCGAATGCAACTGACGCGGCTATACAAGTAGCCAATCAATGGAGTAAAAAAGGATTATAACAAAACAAAGCATCTATTTTATAGCCTGGACACGATAAGAAGAA